>NW_007726975.1:152571-153492 GCF_000696425.1 Galeopterus variegatus | reverse complement strand
ATAATTCTTTAGACAAGAATATTCTTTTCGCCCTAGACTATTGGACAAAAATCACATCCATATTTCAAGACCTAGCTCCTTATTAACATGAGGCATAATTTCTTCTTTCTCTGTATTTGCACCGTACTTTGAATCTCTCCTAGGCTGGAGGGACTTATTCTATTTTATTCCATATAACTGAACATGTAAGAGAAGACTACTTTTTCTCCACTAAATAGGCACTACTCTCTCCCTTTCCTTACTCTCTCCTGTGGAGGTGAGCTCACCCATGTCACTGGTTACCTTGGGAGGAATATGCTGGAGAAGCTCAGTTCAGATCCTGCACTACTTTCCTCTTGGGAGTGAGTTGCCTGCAGAGTTCTGCTCCCTTCTCCCCAGGGCAGACCAGTTTCAAGAGAAACTTGACTCCACCAGGAGGGTAAGTTAGCCTGATCCTGGGGTTTGATCAGCAAGTCCATTTGCTCTCTCACACTAAGCAATACACTCCAACCTAACATTTTTCAGTAACAAAGGCTGATTCTCATTTATTTCTCAAGCTTTCCCGAACCTGGAAAGTAGAAGAGGAAGAAGAGTGTCATGTACTGTTCCTTGGATATCTTGAGATGTCCATGTCAACCTCCCCCATGAACCCAAAGCACTCATGTGGCTCAGGATCTTAAACACTCAGAAAAGTGAACTGAACTGAGCTGCTTGTTGAATACAGTTATGGATTTACATCATGGAACACATCCTCTCACCTATGACCGATAGCCAACATTACAGGACAGCTGATGGAACTGGAGTAGGGAAGCATGTTATCACCCTGTGCATTTCTCTAGGGAGTGTCAACTATGGGGCTGGATCACAGAACCTAATTTCACTGCCATCATATTCTAACGAGATTAACTAATAAGTGTAATAAATTCTTTGTGACGACAGCTG
>NW_007726975.1:130164-152199 GCF_000696425.1 Galeopterus variegatus | reverse complement strand
CACAAAGCACTTATATTACATTAAAAATCTAAAGAATGTGGTTTGATTTCATGAAAAAAAATAAAAGCAAAATAACGACAGGCTTTTCTAATAGAAGAAAGAAAATCTGCTCACCTGAAAACACATCAAGTCTTGCAGCCCCCGAATCTCTGGAAACAATATAAAAATATCATTGCTTCAGTACAAAACTGTTTTTAAAAATTGCATTAATCTGAATTGCTTATGTGAGGTATATAACCTATTGTCAAATATCAAACAATACAAAAACCCACCGAAATTGCTTTGAAATAAGTTACTAAAATATTTCACTGCACATTTAAATACTAAGACCTATAATCAGTCATAATTTGAGAATATTACAAAGCCTGAAACTCAGAAATTTTAAAAAAGAGATGGAATTAAATAATAGTTACACAAAAATTTCACAAAAATTAATATGGATTTTTTTAAGTGGCTGGAGAATAATCCAGAAGTAATAGAATGACTTTCATGATACATTTTAGTCTTAAAAAAATGAACAGGAAAAGTAAATTATTAGGTAATATGTACTATATTATATTTTTAATAACATACATGATATATGTGTCCATATATGAAAGGGAAGAAGTCAAAATATTAACAGGGGTTTTCTCTAGGTCAGAGGCTGGCAAACTATGACCCATGGACCAAACCTGGCCCACCAACTGTTTTGTAAATAAAGTTTTATTGGAACACAATCATGCCCATTCATTTACATATTGCCTACGGTTGTTTTAATTCTACAATGGCTGAGTTGAGCAGTTTCAACAGATACCACAAGACCCACAGAGATGAAAATAATCACTATTCGGTCTTTTATAGGAAAGTATGCTGACCCCTGCTCTATGTGATGAGCTTACCAGAGAGGTTTTTTTTTTTTTTTCCTGACCTTCTTTGTTTTCTAAAATTCACAGATATTATTTTTGTATTTTTAAAAATTATTTTATATTAAATTTAACTTACATAAAAAATTTATTTTTAGAAGTAAAAATGTAAAAAGGAAAGGAGAAAGAGCCAGAAGATCCTGGCTTCAATATCACGGGTGTGAGAAAAAGGAGGAAGACAATGAGGCATGAGGTCTTAGCTGATGAGGAAGAAGGTATGTTAAGGGAAGGGGGAGTCTACAAGGAAGCCTGGTACAATAACAAACACTAGTGCGACTTTGACGGGGAAGCTTGATCTCTCCGCAAATTTTCCTCGGTCCCAAACCCAAAACTTCCCCCCAAAAGTCTGCGTAGGTATACTGTACTTGTTCTGCAAGCCTAGACGTTAGTCCCTCCTTCCTCTAGCCAGCTGTTACTTCTTACATAGAAATTCTGGAGTTATCACTGCCATTTCGTGGGCATTTCCTGAGTGTCAAGTAAGCACTGAATGAAATATTTTGAGAAATTCTCTCCAAATCCTTACCATGATCCCATGGCACATAAGTTTCAATATCTCCATTACATAATTATGCATTGTACAAATTAACATGTATACAATAGGTGCTCAATAAATGCCACTGTACTGAAATGGAAGGGTTTTTTTTACAATTTTTAAATTTTATTTTATTTTAAAATTTAATTGTACATGTTTTGGGGGTACAGTGTGTTGTTTGAATAATTGATAAATTGTATAATGATTCAATTAGGGTAGATAGCATATCCATCCCCTGAACATTGTATCTTTTCTTTGTGGTGATTACAGTCAAGAGCCTCTATTCTAGCTATTTAGAAATATACAGTGTAAGTGTTGTTAGCTCTATTCAGCCTACAACACCAGAAATTATTCTCCCTATTTACCTGCAAATACATTTTTAAATAAATAAGAAATTGTGACTCAAAAAATTGTAATGAAAATTAGAAAATATTTTGAACGAATAATTACAAAAATCTTACATATCAAAACTTAGGGAGCATAACTGAAGCCATGATGAAAANTCCAACCTAACATTTTTCAGTAACAAAGGCTGATTCTCATTTATTTCTCAAGCTTTCCCGAGCCTGGAAAGTAGAAGAGGAAGAAGAGTGTCATGTACTGTTCCTCGGATATCTTGAGATGTCCATGTCAACCTCCCCCATGAACCCAAAGCACTCATGTGGCTCAGGATCTTAAACACTCAGAAAAGTGAACTGAACTGAGCTGCTTGTTGAATACAGTTATGGATTTACATCATGGAACACATCCTCTCACCTATGACCGATAGCCAACATTACAGGACAGCTGATGGAACTGGAGTAGGGAAGCATGTTATCACCCTGTGCGTTTCTCTAGGGAGTGTCAACTATGGGGCTGGATCACAGAACCTAATTTCATTGCCATCATATTCTAACGAGATTAACTAATAAGTGTAATAAATTCTTTGTGACGACAGCTGAAGTCCATGAAGAAAACATATTTGGATTAAATTTTATAGCCCTCAAACATTCATACTGCACATTCACTTACACATTTTAAAATTGTGATAAGTTAGGAATGAGGCACTCTTAATTATGAATAACCATTGAGTTACTATGCTTTTTAAAATAAAATTCTTTCTCATGGCAGACAAATTGACTGCTCGAATCATTCCGATGCTTTCACAAAACTCTAGAAGACCTATTTTGTAAATGGATTCTCTAACAAGTGAACAATTTGACTCTCAGAGTATACTTCTCTCACCCTGGCTCCCCATAGGGTCACTGTACTCACAAAGCACTTATATTACATTAAAAATCTAAAGAATGTGGTTTGATTTCATGAAAAAAAAATAAAGGCAAAATAACGACAGGCTTTTCTAATAGAAGAAAGAAAATCTGCTCACCTGAAAACACATCAAGTCTTGCAGCCCCTGAATCTCTGGAAACAATATAAAAATATCATTGCTTCAGTACAAAACTGTTTTTAAAAATTGCATTAATCTGAATTGCTTATGTGAGGTATATAACCTATTGTCAAATATCAAACAATACAAAAACCCACCGAAATTGCTTTGAAATAAGTTACTAAAATATTTCACTGCACATTTAAATACTAAGACCTATAATCAGTCATAATTTGAGAATATTACAAAGCCTGAAACTCAGAAATTTAAAAAAAGAGATGGATTTAAATAATAGTTACACAAAAATTTCACAAAAATTAATATGAATTTTTTTTGAGTGGCTGGAGAATAATCCAGAAGTAATAGAATGACTTTCATGATACATTTTAGTCTTAAAAAAATGAACAGAAAAAGTAAATTTTTAGGTAATATGTACTATATTATATTTTTAATAACATACATGATATATGTGTCCATATATGAAAGGGAAGAAGTCAAAATATTAACAGGGGTTTTCTCTAGGTCAGAGGCTGGCAAACTATGACCCATGGACCAAACCTGGCCCACCAACTGTTTTGTAAATAAAGTTTTATTGGAACACAATCATGCCCATTCATTTACATATTGCCTACGGTTGTTTTAATTCTACAATGGCTGAGTTGAGCAGTTTCAACAGATACCACAAGACCCACAGAGATGAAAATAATTACTATTCGGTCTTTTATAGGAAAGTATGCTGACCCCTGCTCTATGTGATGAGCTTGCCAGAGAGTTTTTTTTTTTTTTTCTGACTTTCTTGGTTTTCTAAAATTCACAGATATTATTTTTGTATTTTTAAAAATTATTTTATATTAAATTTAACTTACATAAAAAATTTATTTTTAGAAGTAAAAATGTAAAAAGGAAAGGAGAAAGAGCCAGAAGATCCTGGCTTCAATATCACGGGTGTGAGAAAAAGGAGGAAGACAATGAGGCATGAGGTCTTAGCTGATGAGGAAGAAGGTATGTTAAGGGAAGGCGGAGTCTACAAGGAAGCCTGGTACAATAACAAACACTAGTGCGACTTTGACGGGGAAGCTTGATCTCTCCACAAATTTTCCTCGGTCCCAAACCCAAAACTTCCCCCCAAAAATCTGCGTAGGTATACTGTACTTGTTCTGCAAGCCTAGACGTTAGTCCCTCCTTCCTCTAGCCAGCTGTTACTTCTTATATAGAAATTCTGGAGTTATCACTGCCATTTCGTGGGCATTTCCTGAGTGTCAAGTAAGCACTGAATGAAATATTTTGAGAAATTCTCTCCAAATCCTTACCATGATCCCATGGCACATAAGTTTCAATATCTCCATTACACAATTACGCATTGTACAAATTACCATGTATACAATAGGTGCTCAATAAATGCCACTGTACTGAAATGGAAGGGTTTTTTTTTACAATTTTTAAATTTTATTTTATTTTAAAATTTAATTGTACATGTTTTGGGGGTACAGTGTGTTGTTTGAATAAATAGATAAATTGTATAATGATTCAATTAGGGTAGATAGCATATCCATTCCCTGAACATTGTATCTTTTCTTTGTGGTGATTACAGTCAAGAGCCTCTATTATAGCTATTTAGAAATATACAGTGTAAGTGTTATTAGCTCTATTCAGCCTACAACACCAGAAATTATTCTCCCTATTTACCTGCAAATACATTTTAAATAAATAAGAAATTGTGACTCAAAAAATTGTAATGAAAATTAGAAAATATTTTGAACAAATAATTACAAAAATCTTACATATCAAAACTTAGGGAGCATAACTGAAGCCATGATGAAAAGAAAATCTATAGCCTTAACTACATATATTAGAAAAGAAGATGAACTAAGCGTCTATTAAGTTAGAAAACAAACAACAAATCCAGCACATTACACCTTAAAAAAGCAGAAGGAAAGAAATAAAAATAAATGGAGAAACTTATAAACATAAAACAAACATTAAATACAGAGGGGCAAAGAAACTAAAAGTCAGTTCTTCAAAAAAACTAAAAAAATGATAAAGGATCAGCAAGGCTGACAGAGATAGAGAAAAAGAGAGAGAGAGGACACAAATGACTAATACCAGGGATGAATAAAAGGCCATCACTTTGTGACAACAAAAGCACAGGTAACAAAAGCACAAATAGACAAGTGGGACTATATCAAACCAAAAAGCCTCTGAACAGCAAAGGACACAGCTGACAAAGTGAAAAGACAACCTACAGAATGGGAGAAAATACTCGCAAACCATACATCTGATAAAGGTTAATGTACAAAATATGTAAGAAACTCCTACAACTCAATAGCAAAAAAAACCCAAATTACTTGATTGTTAACATTGGCAAAAGAACTGAACAGACACCTCTCCAAAGAGATGCAAATGGTTAAAAAGCATATGAGAAGATGCTCAACATCCCTAAACATCAGGAAAATGAAATGAAAGTTTTTAAAGAAAAAGTTTCCACTTATGAAAAACTTATATAATCCATATTAATAGTACATATTATTAATATGAGTTATTATTTTATTCCCTAANAGGGGATCTTAACCCTTGACTTGGTGTTGTCAGCACCACGCTCAGCCAGTGAGCCACAGGCTGGCCCTATACAGGGATCTGAACCCGTGGCCTTGATGTTATCAGCACCACACTCTCCCGAGTGAGCCACGGGCCAGTCTAGAAATCACCAAAATCTTGAATACAATGATAAACAATTTCTTAGAATAACACGGGGACTTTATAAAGACCTTCTTCATGAGACCAACTGAGCATCTTGAATAAGTCTGTTAAATAGCTTCGTTTGACGTCAAATACTAGCATCTAAGCATTGATGGCAAACTCAAAAGTCCACTGAAGACAGAGGACCCGCAGGCTTCAGACTATCCCAGGGACCACTGGGAATGGGGCAAAGCTGAAAGCACAGGCTGGTCCCAAGAGAGCGTCTGCTGCTCACTGTCAGCCCATCCCCTGGAGGAATGTGGCCTCAGGGTCATTGCTTCTCCTAATCTTTCAAGAAAAGCAGGGGAGCCAGATATTTTGATGTGGCCTCCTGTTTCTTAAACTTTATGAACAATTCCTTTCCTTTATAAACACTGTGCTGTCTTTCACTATGAGCCAAACAAACCTGAGACAGGCTGGGCCTGGTCAAGGGGCTACCAGCTACAAGTGCTGCCCTAAGAATCGCTTTATTGACCACATTTCTCTCACTGCCCTGAGCTGGAAGTCAGTCTTTCTTTCCCAATCACCCAATCACCCTCTACTCCATAAACTGTTCCCATCGTTCTATTTCTTCTGCATTCTGATTTTACCTGCCTTCTTTTGTTGAATGAATGAATGAATGAAACAGTTTCGGAGGAGAAAAGACAGTTGGCAAAATAGACAAATGTGCTCTTTCAGAGTTAGATGTCAAGCTGCTGAAAGTGAACCATTCAGTAGGAGGCAGGACCAATGGATGCAGGGGCAGCCTTGCTTCAGAGCTCTCAGCAGAAGCACCAGCAGCATCCCAAGCTCCTGCAGAGATTCACCAGTAGTGCTCACTGGTCTTGGCCCCTCCCTGTCAGCTCCTGGACAACCAACCTTATCCTTTTCCTCCTCTTCCTTCCCTTTCTGTGATTCCATTAAATCTACAAAAAGGTTTCACAAAAGTAGGTGATAGGGACTTTTTGCTTAGTGTTAGGCCCAGTGCTGGGCAGGAGTTTCTGGATGGCTGGTTAACTGCCTACACTCTGTGGTCACACTCTCATTTTACCTTCTAAAGCCAAAAATGGGGATAAACGTAAAGGGATGAAATATAGTTATCAGCCAGTGGCAAGGATTTTAGGTCCCCCTACTGAGATCCATGATCTAACAACTGCACAGTTTCCTAGGTGCACTTTGCTTCCTGTAAAAAAGGTGGAAAAATCTATTATAGGGAAACACAAATACAAAACAAGTCAAATGCAATATTCAATTTAGCTAAAAAATTGAGTCCCTCGAGAGCCCCTACAAATATACTATTGAGTGAAACTCACATTGTTAAAGAGGTTTCTCAAATATCAATACATTCGTCAGAGATAGTAAAATTGGGTAGTAGGGTTCTGTAGCCAGACAGCACAAATTTGAATTGGAATTTGCCAAATATTAACTGTGCGACCTTGAAAAAATCATCTAACCTCCCTGTGCATCGATTTACGCTTACGTAGAATTGAGACAATAATTACCCTCCTCAGAGTGTTTTCATAAAGATGAATGAATTAATACCCATATACAAAATGCTTATGCATATCTGACACATAGTAACAGATCAACAACAGTTAGCTGTTTTAACTGTAGAATTCACTTCAGTGCAGCCCGCAATAAATGCCCAAACAAATTCTCAAGAAAAAGTGTATATTGATATATAACTCAAAGAACATCCAAATGAATATGGTTATTAGCACAAAAGCAGAAATCAAATTTACCTGCACTTCAAGTGTGACCATAAACACAAATAATTCCTTCTCTCACCTGTTTTTTACTGTAATACTTTGATTTTATAGGAGATCAAGTCACAAATATTCCAGATAGAAAAAATGACATTAACTTTTTATCTTCAAATATAACTAGACTAGATATATGTCATGAAATTCCCTCCATAACCTTTGTCCACAGTTTGTAAACTTTACCTTGCATTGTCCAGCAATTCAGCCAGTGCTCCAAAAAGGAAACTGTGGGTGGTACTGAAGAAGAAATGAAGGGAAAACAAAACGTTAAACCAGGCATGGAATCAGTGTCAAAGTTTCAAGACACTTGCAGACAAACGTTCTCCAGTTCTAGGTAATCAATTAAGAAATTATTCTAGGGCTGGCCCGGTGGCGCACTGCTGCAGTGTGCCACTTGGGAGTGCGGTGGCACTCCCGCCGAGGGTTCGGATCCTACATACAGACCGGTTCCCGCTCACTGGCTGAGCGAGGGGCGGGCGCGGCACCGAGGGTTGCGATCCCGTTGCCGGTCCCGGTCCGGTACGGGCGCGACACTGAGGGTTGCCGTCCATTGCCGGACACGAAAAAAGACAAAAAAAGGAAAAAAAAAAAAAGAAATTATTCTAGAAACAACTTTCTCAGCATGGTGAAGATTCTCAAGTAGATTTTTTCCACTGCAAAGCCAGGCGTAAGAACACGTTAGCCAAAATGTCCATTCCTAACAAAATAAAGACTTTAAAGACCTTACTATTCTTAAAGCAAACTTGACCTTTTAAGCTTGTTTTATAAGCATTTATATGAGTGTTTTTTTCAAGAAAATTTTTCATTAAAATTGTAATATTTAAGGCCAAATTATTTCTGAAGAATATTGATTAAAATCCTTGTCTACTAAAAGCCCATAAGGCTCCATCTGCAGACACAGGAATTGGCAGGGGCTCCTATTTGCCCCACCAATCTGTATTTTTCTGTGGAATCTCTCCATCTCTGAAAAGCCTGCTCCTAAGTAACATCATGGATTGCCTGGGTCACTTTCTCCTGTACACCTGAATGTCAGGTCTTTGGTAACAGAGCGCTCTAGACAACCTTCACTATTTACTACACTTTGAAAGCTAAATTGTTATCTGGGGGTGAACTCAGGCTGCCTTCAGGGTTTCATGATTTGTTTTAACTGAGCAACCTTATCACAACAGTAAGAGAAGATTCAATATGTAATTTTCTGTTTATATTTAGTGACAAAGAGAGACCCACTTATCAAAAAACATCTGCTCATTTGTAACAGACAAAGCATCATCTGCAATATCTCAGAATCTCCAAATACCTCAGGTCACAGGACAACACTTTGGCTTAAAACTTATTCCTCCTCCCCCCTCAAAAATATACACACACACACAAACAGACATACATACATATACATACACACACACACACACACATCTCCATTTTTTATAATTTTAAACTCAAACACAGATGGTGATGAAAGGTCTCACATCAAGTCAGGTTTAAAGTTTGTAATTTAAAAAAAACTATTAAAATGCTACTGTTACAAAAAAGATATTCTTCACTCACAGGAAAGCTAGTACAAAATCAAAAATAGTGTAAAAGAGAAGTGTAAGTGATATGCTTTACAAAATCAGCACTATAAACCACAAGCACTTTTATTGAGTTTAAAATACATGATTCAATGCACAAAATTTTAATATATAAACAATTTTGGGGGAAAGTAATTGCAATAATTCTGACCAAAAAATGCCATATGAGTTTCTGAATTAATTCATTCAAGAGAACCGTGAAGCAACATATCCAGACAGGGTTTTTGCTGTCTTGGAGCACAAGCTGTTAAGGCACATGGAAAACACACAAGGGAACAAACACATAACGAAGCTACTACAGATTGTGATCCGGTGCTGTCCTCACAGCAGTGGTGGGAAAGAGCAACTGCTGAGGAGAAGCAAGGTGCTCAGGGAAAGCCTCTCTCAGTAGCAGACATTTAACCTGAGCCCTGAAAGATAATAAGACGCAGTCTCTTGCAGAGCAGGGTGGAAACTTTCTAGCAAGAGCAGGAGAGGCAAAGACCCAAAGCAGAAGAGCACTAAGGAGACCAGGGTGCTCAGCTGACAGCGGAATGGGGAGCCCAGGCTGAAATGAGGGATGGCCGGATCACGTAGGGTTTCCTACCCCAAGGAGAGGAGCTCACCTGACCTACATGCTCCTGGAAACCACTAGTGTTTTAAGAAGAGTGATACATCTGGTTTACTTTTTAAAAAGCCCACTCTAAGCAGCTTTTCAGAAAAACATACCAAAGAGGAGCCAGAATGGGAAGCAGAGAACCCAGTTAAGAGGCTACATGGAACAGTCAAGAAGACAGACAGTGGTGGTCTGGACTAAAGTCAACGGCAGTGGAGATGGAGAAAAATGGGTTCATTTGAGATGTATTTAGAGAAAGCATGCACTTGATGATGGATTGCATGTGGGGGTGAAGCAAAGGGAGTAATAAAAAAATCACTCAGGTTTTTAGGGAGAGAAGTCTCAAATAAAAACCTACCAGAGGGAACTGAGAAGCTGTCAATTTGTATCTGATTTTGTTGTTGCTTTATGCTGCTGTCACTTCTGTTATTAAGTTACTATACCACCAATTGAAAATGTGGCTGGGAAAGTGGGTACCCCAGGGTGACTGGGGGGAAGGGGGAGGTTGGGAAGCATTAGCTACAGAAACTACACAAAACTGAGGCTAAGGAACTACTCCAAGATAAAATTGCAGCACTGGACTTATAATTTTCCTCCCACTCATTCAACACTGTTATTTCCTCATGTGTCCTCTACCTCAGTTACCTTTAACCATTTGCTCCACCCTTTGCAGCTTGACATCATTTTCCATAGAAAGGTAGAAACTAAACATCTGCTGAATGCTGCCTGTTTTGCTCTGCTACCTCAAAATTACACAGTTTGTCCGGTGCAGTAAGGCCGGACTTCCCTGGCTTTCTTTACACTTCCATTTCTGTGGTTTCAATTTGGAACACACTTTATATCTGTCAGTACTCTTAGCAAATTCAAATTACTAAAAGATTCCAAAACAACCTGACCTACCACTGTGAATTACACAGCATTCACTGCTCTGCTCTACTTTGCTGTACTGGAAATGACAGAAGAGACAGAAAACCTCTGTCATCTGCCTCTCAATCTCAGTATCTGAAATTACGCCTAATGAGTGGCCCTAAAGGGGACCTGGGCATGGCAGAGAAGAAAAAGTGGCCAAATAACAACTAAAAGTGAGATTCCTATCTTCAGAAAGGTTACAGTTTTAGAAAGACTAAGAAAGCCATAGAGGTTGAAATCAATAAATGAAAATTACTCTGTTAAAAGAGCGACTTTAATATTTAAATTGTCAGTGTGTTGGGCAGAGTAAAGGTAGGCAAGATTTAAAGAATTAGGCTCTGTTGACTAACAATTCTATACTTTTGTTAAATGGATAAACGTGGGGCCTTCCTACCAATTGGTTTTAATTGAAGAGTACCAAAAAAATTCAGTCTGGCCCAATATATATCTTTATCACTTTTTCATTGTTTTTAAAAAGCATGCACAACCCGAATAAATGCATATATAAATAATTTCATAAATCGACGATACCAAGTTCATTTGTGTTTTTTGTGTGATGTCTGTGTGTTTTTAAGATTTTATTTTTCAGAACACTTTTAGGTTCACAGCACAATCGAGAGCAAGGTACAAAAATTTGCCATGTATCTTCTGCCCCCCACATATGCACAGCCTTCCCACTATCAACATCCCCACCAATGTTCAACACTGTACCCCACAGATATGTACAATAAATTGTTTCAATAATAATAATAATAATAATAATAATAATAATCCCCCACCAGAGTGGTAACATTTGTTAAAATGCTGCACCTACACTGACACATCACCACCACTCAGTCTGTAGCTCACATTGGGGTTCACTCTTGTACCTTCTATAGGTTTGGACAAATGTACAATGACATGTGCCCACCGTTCGGGGTAGTTTAACTGCCCTAAAAATCCGGTGTGCTCTTCCTATTCATCCCTCTCTTTTTCCGGCCCCTGGTGGTTGCTTTACCATTTGTTCTTTAATTGCTTACTTCGTTAGAGGGTGGACAAAACCTTTCTCCATGGAGCAGAGACCCTTCCCACTCCCACCCCACCTGGGCACTCACGAGTTGGCATGTATGAAATCCAGATGCAGCTGTGCCCGTCGCAGCTGGGCATACTTGTCGCCCATAACCTCGAACGCGACCCGCGTGACTCAAGGGAACACGGACGCCCTGGCCGCAGCAGTCCGCCCCCGCCCGCCGCCGGGAGCCGGGGAGGCAAACACGCGCTCCCCCTGGCGGCGGGACCGCGAAGCTCGCCCTGCGCTGCGGACCCGGGTTTCTGGCGAGGTTATTCTTTGTTGCTCGGTCTTGGGCTCACAGCTTAAGAGTGACGCACCTGAGCGAGGTTTCTTTCCGAAACTGAGGTATGTGTAACCTTCTTAGACAGTTGTTTCTCTCCCTACCCCTCTCAAACACTCCCCAGCTGGAAAATGGAGCCCATGGATGGGATTAGAATTTGATCAGAAATGATGACGCTCACACACACGTAAGACTGGAATATCTGGATCCCGTGGTAGGGAAGTGTAGGCTGAGTTTCCCTTTGCTCGTGCAGTTTGTTACATAGCACCAGAGGTGAGGGTACCTGTGTTCTAACCCTCGCGCTTCACTACTTGTGTCTCTTAAGTTGATCATGTTTTCTCCTTTTAGGGGGAGAAACGGGAAAAGAGATATAGAGAATCCATGAGATTGTGCTTAAAAAGAGGCCTGAGAGTCATAGCACGGAATCCACCAAAAGCCTTTTCTCCCTTCCCTTTTCAACACTGCTTAGCCACCCTCCATTCATAAAGGCAATCTTATTCCTCTTCAAGGTGTGCTTTCGGGATTCCTTGTTCTTGGCACTTCCCTCAGCCCTGCCTCAAGATTCATATTAACATAATTTCATGGTGAAAGTACTGGAGGAGTGGCAGGAGGAGAAATTTATAATGAAAATGTCATTTGAGCATCTTATGGTTGATCCTGACTTTAAGGAAAGTCTGTTTGGGATAAGATACTCTTCATCTCTTCCTAACTAAATATTTCAGGTCTGGGACATTCATGTTCTAGTCACAAATGATGGCCCAAATCTTTCAAACTACACTTTCTCTTTCATTTAAATAACTATTGTATGGAACCAACATTTCATTACTCTTCACAACATGTTCAAACTCAAGACAAAGTTTATAAACATAAAAAACTGATGTTGAACATACCAGCTATCCACAAAGATATGCCATTTCCTAAAAATTATAATTAAGAAGTGACCTTAGCATATTAAATAAACACAGGAAGCAAATGCTATTAAACTGATCATGTTGAAAGAGGCCAATGACCCTCAACTGAGAATGGTAAAATGTCTCTGAATGCTATTCACACCCTTTTACTCATTTTCTTGCATTTGTGTAAGACAATCTTGTCAGTATGTTTACATCTCTAGATGTTTTCGTCTAGTCTACTCCATGCTAGACAATGGTGGGGTTTTCTTTACCTCAGTTCTCTGTTATCTATATAACATGCAATCTTTATCCTCAAGTACTCAGCACAGTGGTAAGCACCTCTGGAGACTGTGGAAAAATTCCCAAAGAATAGTGATGGTATTAGATGATATAGAAAATAACACAGTCACTTTGGAGTAACTAACCCAACAGCCGTTCCCACCTCTGTTCTTTCAATCCCAGAGCTGACAACTTGCTTTCCTGTACTCTCTTGCTATGAGGGATGGCCATCTGACCCAGTCCTCATAAATGAGATAGAAGTAGAAGTGTGCTAAGTGGTTTCTAGGAATGCTTTTGTTCTTCTGATAAAAGGCACAGGCAGGGCTGGCTCTACCTCTCCTCTTTCATGTGTCTGCCTTGAATGCAGGCATGATGCCTGGATCTTTGGGTATAATTTGCATCCATGAAATAAAAGTCAAGAGAATCACATGAAGCTGTCCCAAACATTCTTAAATTACTAAACCAAAGCCAGCAGCCACTCACCTCCAGATTTCCTATTATAAAACAAAACTTAAAATGAAGCCTTATTTAAGTCATTATAATTGTATTGTTTTTTTTTTTTTACTTGAAGCCAAAACTATTCCTAACTGATAGAGGTAAACCATTCCAGAAAGCACCAGAAGCATACTTTCTTTAAATCACTGGGCATCAGCAGAAGAGTATTTATTATGGAGAGTGATATCTAAGCTTTTTCTTGCCAGAAGTGGTAAATATGAGTTGGCCAGGAAGAAAGAAGATACTGCAGACAGGGGCAGCCATCAGAACAGAAAGATAGAGGAAGGGGCAAGACACCTTTGTAGAATACAACAACTAGAATTATTAGACTGAAGCACAGGAAGAGACAAGGTTGGCCAGGTAAGGAAGGAGAGCATTGAAAGGGGAGATTGTATATCAGGGTGCTATGTTCAGTGTAATATGTAATTTGGATTCATTATTGGCTTATCTAGTGAATCAATCATTTCTTAGGTGAGAGGCAGCTCTATGGTACAGCCCAAGAATATGAAAAGAAAGCCACCTTATTTCTATTTTCAGAGGGTTAAAATTTGGCAGGCAAACTGTATCAGGTTTCAAAGTAGGAAATACATCATTCCACACAAAGAAACATAATACAGGGAAATGGGTATTTACAAAACCACTGGGAAGGTGGAAGTGCCAAAATCAGGAGTTCACCACTGGACGATTGAATCCAGGCTCATTTGATGAAGCTGCAGAGCAGAGGCAGCAGGCTGCTGCAGCCACTGCTGCAACCATCTCCAGTTACCCTTGAGGATGGAATCCAGATGGTGCAGTGCAGAGGCTGGCTGTTGCCTCTGAACACTCATATCCCATGTCCTGCTTGCTAGAAGCAAAGCATGAAAAAAGAAAAAAAAAAAAAAAAGAGAGAGAGAAGAAAGGAAGGAAGGAAGGAAAGGAAAAAGAAGAAAAGCACCTGGCTTCTGATTTCTCATAGAAGGTAGTGTAGGTGGTGCGAACTCTTTTATATCCAGAGCCTTGGCTGCTGAGGCATCTAAGTGTAATTTCTAGGTTTTCAATCTCTCTAACATGAGAGATTTGAGAGAAAGTGCATAGAGACTAAGGGAGGCAATGTGCAATTTCTCCTGCATTGATGGCTTTTAAGGCATCAATTATTGAATTAAGGTGTTACAGGTCTGGGCTTCAAAGAAGGAAGTTAGTTATGAAAGATTTCAAAGAAGCAATGAAATTTGCACAGTGCCTTGAAAGATGAGTTTACATTGGCCAGGTGGACAGAATAGGGACTGCCATTCTAGGTAGAGTGCTCAGCTGGAAAATGGAAAAGTGTGAACATGCCTGAGTGGTCAGTAGGTAGCTCATCATATCTGCAGTGTGGGGTGCAAAGCGGGACAGGAAGGGAGGGTCGCAAGTTTAGAGAGGACTGGAAAGGAAGTGCAAGTCAGAACATGGTGGGGTCTGAATGCCACACAGAAGAACTTGAAATGTATCCTGTAGGGAGTGGGACCTTAAGTGGTGGAGGGCGGTGACGGAAGTCAGGCTCCATGAGGATCACTTGAGATGCATGTGAATGCTAGAGTGGAGGAGTTCAAGAGGAGCCAGAAGGCCAGTTAGAAGAGTGCTGCAACAGAAAGTGAGGAACAGAGCTCTAGAGCTGGGGGCAGTCTTAATGTTCAATAAAGAAAAAGCAAATTGGGTTCCCTGATAACTCATTTAGCTGGAAAGTTCATCTCTGAAGGACTTGCAGGAAGGTGGAAAGGAGACTATGGAGACGAGGACTAGAGTGGAGCCCACATGAGGTCTTCAGTAGGAAAACTTAGGAACAGGCATTTTCAATGGGATCAACAGATAATAGGAAATGCGTGAGGGGAATGCAAGTGGAGGTGGCTTTATTTAGTTCTCCTGCGGTCTGAGGAAAGCAGAAAAGAAAGAGGGGACAAAAGTCACTCCATGCTTTTAAGTTTTAAATCCTGGGCAGATGACATTGTTGTTGACAGTGTTGGGCAAGTCACAAATAATTACCAGGTTGAGAGGTAAAAAAGAAAGAGTTCATTTCTGTCACGATAGGATTTAGTATTAAACAGTACATCCAAGAAAAGGAAAATTGTTGGTGCAGTTTAAATAAATATATGGTTTTCTTGTCTTCAGTGGAATTAGCTAGCAACGGGCTGTCATTTTTCAATAAAAAATAATTTTGTGCTATGGAAAAATATTAGTGAATTTATTGAACCTTGTGTGCCTCTGAAATCAGAGGATGAGAAGCTCGTGAGGCTGGAAGAAGCCAGTTAAAGATACCAGGAAGGAAAGAAACATGCATAGGTAAGTGGATGGGGAAATGCAAATGTCATGGATATAAGTTGATATTTTTCAAGACTGACCAAAAAAATATGTAGAGAAAATTTTCTGCACATATCCCTCATTTAGATAAAACTGTCCAATTTCTGAATTGAGGCTCTATATCAACTCAATTGGCTTTCAAGAATTATGCACCAGCCTTGTTCTGAAGAAAAGAGAGGGTTTTCTGTAAGTGTACTTCCTGGGATTTGTCAGTAGAAAAATGAAGGGAAAGCAATGTGTCCAAATCCTTCTCAAACTTGTTTCAGCGAAACCCTTTTAAAAACCGTGGCAAATAGCCAACATTGGTACATTATTAGAATGCAGAGTGATAAAACAAGACACATTAATCTTTGGGGCACTCTGTAATAAAAGTCTTTTTAAAAGTTCAAAGGTGGAAAGAACCTCACACATGTAAGGAAGACTAGTACCTTGACCTTTGAGCACAGCCCTTACAGACATGCCATGAATCACTAGTAATTCAAAGGAAGAGGTAAGCACGTTTTTCCTGCTGTAGCAAAAAGAACTGCCTCTTAAAATTTCTTGTTTAACACAAATTGCAGACCTTTGAAATGTTTCAAAGTGTCCCGTATGTTCTCCAACGGACAATTTTCACTCTGGGGACCTTACTTACCCGTAATTGTATTATCTTCTCTTCATATTATATCACAACATCCAGAAAATGCCTGGTATAATTTAGACACTCAAACCTTTGTTTCTAATTTACAATTTGCTGACTATCTAATTTTTTTAACTACTGTTATATCCCTCCCATATTAAGAATCCAGACATCTGTCATTTGAAGTAAACTCAAAAAATGTTGTAATAAAATAAATTAGAGCTTGCACAGTGTTTGTGTTTAACCAAAACTGCACAACACTTTTAAAAATAGTTTTTGTTTGGTTTATTTTATTTTTGAATTTTAATTATCTATGTTCCATCATAATTATCATATGCCAATATGAAAAAATCCAAGGTGTAAAAAAAATGAGCCTGTGATGTGATGTCAGGGATCCTCTACCATCAACCCAACACCCCACCATCTTTTTATTTGTAGTCTGAAATTTCTTCAGTAGGCATAAAGCCTTTCATTTCACAAATACTGCTGAAAGAAATAACAGGGCGCAGCCGAAGACAGTTGCTGTATGTGGGCTGAATGCAGAAGTAGCCAGTTTCAAGGTTCCAGCTTGGAACACTGATATTTCCCTGCTTTTTTGGCTCAGAGGTGCTTGCTGGATATTCCTAGCTCAGATGAGGATTGGAGCCCTGTCCAGAAAGGGGGACTTGCTCTTAGACCTTATCCTAGTAAGGTGGTCAATGATAGAGCATCTTCCTGGGTCACTTCCCCATTCCTAAAAAAAGCCCTCTCCACCCTCTGATCATTTACCAACAAATTGATAAATTAAGTTGTTGTCTCTTTTCAGAATGTCACTGCCTGCAGAAGCTAATCACCCCATTGTCTAAGGGACTCCATCACTAGATAGCCTCTTACCAATGAAGAGTGATATTTGGAGAGAATATCACCACTCCAATCCTTACAGATAAAAATCTTCCTAAATACCTTTGTAAATAAATAGGTAATAAATATTCATTATTATCAGCTTCCCATTGGAAAGATTCATGCCATGATATACCAAGGAGTTCAAGGGACTGGGCTGATTAGACCTGGCTGGATTTATTCAAGTCTGCCCCATGTTTTTTCTTTTTTCTTTTTTTATTGACTTATGGAATTAAAACTTTCTTCAAGACAGCTAGGCATATGACAGAGTAGTATATCGTTGATCATCTGCTTATCCCCTCTTCTGTCTTTCACCTTCCCCTGGTGAACAAACATACCCCAACCTCTGTCATAGTGTCATCTTTGTACCTGTATCTAAATTACACCATAAAATATTTTTGTTTAATTATCTAAAATTGAGTCCTAATCCTGCTTATTCCTTCTGTGTTTGTAGTTTCTTTTCCTTTTTCTCATACTTCTTTTCAGGACTACTCCTTCACACTTGTCTCCATCCAAAGTTCTCTTCTTTACAGCATCATAATTCTCATCTAGAGCAAACAGTGGATTGTTAATCTGAGCAGAAAGTCTGGTAGTTACAGTGGAGAATAGGGCATCCCTCCCTCTAACCTAAAGGACACAGGCCATCAAAAGGGCCTGGGACTCTAATCATTATACCTCTATTAAAAGTGAAATACATACAAAATTCCTCCTATAAGCCCTCTGTATGGAGATGATTGTAATTTCAAGCCTCTTGAAACATTAACTAAATTTGATTTTCCAGTTCCAAAGGATAATATTCTCAGGCTTGCTTGGGAAATACATTACAATTGATAACAAAGAAAAATTCTTATAATGCTGCACTTAATGCCTATTAAATGACCAGGAATAAACCAAATAATCTGATTTTAGGATTCATGAGAAATTTGTGAATTCTGTCTGAGGACCATCCTAAAAATGAAACCAATGCCTGCCCGGATAGAAAGCCTCCTGCCAACCTCCCCACTTCACTCTTGCCCTTTTCCACCTGCCCCGATATATCTTCCTTTCATGAAAAAGAAATTAACCCATCGACCTGTTGGTCAACTTCAGCGAGAATGGGAACTACAATTTTACATTAGCCTCAATGTGTTGACCTAGAGATACAAGTAATTTAACAGTTTTTGAATTCCTAGGAAGAAAACTGAATCAGGAGAGATGGAGATGGAAGATTGGAGGAGAGTGTTTCCTATCTTTCTCAAACCTCTCTTCTAACCAAGAGAAAAAGACAAGGAAAAGCAGTTCATTAGCTGACAGATTCTCACTGGGGCTCCTCCTCCCCTCTGACATTCTCTGTCAACCTTCCAAACACTTCTCTTCTTTTTTGGAGCAACAAGAGTTGGGACAATCAAAACTACCCACATTTGAAGGGTTTTGTCTTTGCTACTATTATGGACTGAATTGTATCACTCCACCCACTGAAATTCATGTGTTGACAAAGCCCTAAACCCCAGTACCTCAGAATGTGACTGTATTTGGAGACAGGGCCTTTAATGAGGTAATTAATTTAAAATGAGGTCATTAGGGTGGGCCACAATATAATCTGACTGGTGTTGATATTCTTATAAGAAGAGATTAGGATGCACAGAGACACCCAGGTGTGAGTGCACAGACGACCATGTGAAGAAGCAGGAAAAGAGTGTCCAAAAAAGAGCCGAAAGGAGAGGCCTCAGAGGACACCAAACTGCCAACACCTTCATCTTGGACCTATAGCCACAACTTTATTTAAGCCACCAAGCTTATGGTGTTTTGTTATGGCAGCCCTAGTAAACCAATCCAGCTACCCAACAGTCAATGGGAAGTGACTTCTGTTCTTATCTAGCCACTGTGGCATCTCTCATGATCTCCTTTTAACCTCTTTCATCTTCCAACCAAGGACTCTGGATTCTTAGTTTACTCTCCCCAATTCCCCTACCCACCCATGGCATGCAGTTTTCATAACCCTCCTACATCCCTCTGCTGTATCTTAAATCTCCCATTTTCCCTCATGGACCCAGAAATTTCAAGCAATACTTTAAATCCCTTAATGCTAAGTCTTTTCGTAGAGAATGCAACTGTTGTTTTTATATGCACTAAGCTTAAACACATGTACTTACATTTTGATCCTGAGAAAGTCACACTGCCGAGGGCTCAATTACAGGTTGCAGCAGAAAAAGCATCATAAAATGAGAGAACAGCCTTTACTTCAAATCTACACTAGATTATCAAATTTGTCTTCTGAGATTACCAGAACCATGGGAACAGATTGCTTCCCCATGGAACTAATACTTATGCCTACAGAACTACCTGCAGAGAAAATCTGGCCCAATTCACTTCTGCAGTGAGTCTGTAGAAATGCTTTCTTTGCTTAAGCCTGGAAGACTTAGCAAATGACAGACTGCATTTTGACAGTGAGCCAATTGAGCAGGGTCTCTTGATAGTTCTGTGCTCTAAAAGTGAGCTACACATTGCTGATGCTCAATAAATGTCACATATTGTCAACTATCAACTATTCAGAGTGTAATGAGGAAAATGCCTTGGCACGCATTGCTTCAAAGTTTAATCAAGAAGCCATGTGATTCCAAAACCATATAAAACAGATTGGCATTTCTACTTAAGCTACTAGACTGTATACATTTGTATTAATGATACATCTTTATTCCAATTTATTTGCAGTGACAACCAATAGAAATCACTAAAATTACTGAGCATCAGCAATGTAGAGAATTTTTAAAGTAGGCCAGAAGAGTATTCACAAATCATATTGTAATAGACCCAATGACACTTGACTAATGTATCGTGTCTGTCCAATCCCCATGATTGTTACCCATGCTTTCCTTTCCTGGAATTTTCTTCCTACTCCAACTCAGTTTGTCCTCATGGGAAACTTTAACTCACCCACTGAGAAACTTTCACTGAAATTATCTTGTCCCACACAAGAAACAATTTTGATATCTCTTTGTAACTCTAGTACTTGAAATAGTGTACATGGAATATGTTCAAAATGGATGGATTTTTGAAATATGCTTAGAACATAGGAAGTGCCTAATAAATAGTTGTTGAATGAGTGAATAACAGCTGAAGGATGGAACTGAAAATACCCCATTTTCTGTCTTTTTATACTGCTGTGTGCTGGATGTACAAATTAGCAAATAAATGGTAAAAAGGGAGGAGACGGAGATTCTGTACAATGTGGGTGACCTTTTCTTAAGGTGACAAGTAATCTGCATATAGTGGTGAGACCCTCTCTTCCTCAAACCAGGTAGGATCAGTTCAATCTTTCAAGATTCTGAGCTAGCTACATCTACTAAAAGGGAAGTCTTTATGCAAGTCCTTAAACTACATTTCCAAACTATATTAAACCTAAGGCATCTCAGGCTGTAGCAAATTTTTTACTCTGCAGCAACCACATTAAAAAGGAATATAAGGACAGATTATGTCTCTACAACATTTTAGCTAATTTCTCCAAATGAATGCAGCTCCTATTGTTAATATATGGTGGGTGGGTGTGTGCCCCCATACCATGAAGACAGCAGTACTGAAGTCTCAATATACACAATGCTAAGAGGGAATATAGTCAACTTGATTTGTGGGGAAAAGGTTAAAGAGAGACTATTCCTCCTACTTGTCCTCAGCAAAGTTTCATTTCATTAACAAATTGAGACAAAATGAAAAACAAAAGCTTCAGTTTCTGAGACAAAATCATATTCTACATAGTAATTCAAAAGCAGTTTCTGCATTACACCAACTGGTTCTGCATGTGACATCTTCTGCCTCACTAAAGAGCTATACTTTCTGCATGTAGCTCCAGAGTTTACAGAAACTTTTATTCATTCTTAGGATGTGGTTGCTGTGTCATGTTCTACCTAAATGTCAGCCAATAACCCTAACTGTCGTGGGATGTTACCCAGTTCTAGGAGGAAAACGGCACCCCTAAGAGGTCTGATCCACTAATGATGACACATTATAGCCAGAATATAAAATATAACATACCTATACGAAATCAGATCAGTTTAAAAATGACTCCCTTACCAGGTACTATGTAAAATTTTATTCTTATATAGCAATTCTTTGAGAATCTCAAATAACTTCATAAAAATAAGAGCTATTACCAGCTCATTTGCAATAGGTAAAATGCAGTGGAAACTTCAGGACAATGTTTAGTAAGGTTTAGTATCTTCTTCTCCCCCATCACATTGTCTGACCCTCCACCTTTTACTGACACTGATGATGTCATTGAATCATGCCAGACTGCACCGTGCCCTCCATCACTTCTGATCAGAGTTTTATAAACGAGCATGGCATTCTCCAAAACTTTGCGGTTTATTGGGTCTGACTGAATGGGTGGCATGACTCAGAGCAGAAACAAGTTCAGCTTGCTCCTGGTTAGAATAAAATTTTCTTTTTTTTATTTTTATTTTTAATTTTATTTTGTCAATATACAATGTGGTTGATTATTGTGGCCCATTACCAAAACCTCCCTCCCTCCTCACTCTTCCCCCTCCCACACAACAATGTCCTTTCTGTATGCTTGTCATATCAACTTCAAGGAATTGTAATTGTTATGTCTTCTTCTCCCCTCTGTTTTTTTTTTTTTTGTATGTGTGGGTATTTATATTTAGCTCCCACCAATAAGTGAGAACATGTGGTATTTCTCTTTCTGTGCCTGACTTGTTTCACTCAATATTATTCTCTCAAGGTCCATCCATGTTGTTGCAAATGGCAGTATTTCATTCGTTTTTATAGCTGAGTAGTATTCCATTGTGTAGATATACCACATTTTCTGTATCCACTCATCCGATGATGGACATTTGGGCTGGTTCCAACTCTTGGCTATTGTAAAGAGTGCTGCGATGAACATTGG
>NW_007726975.1:118288-129164 GCF_000696425.1 Galeopterus variegatus | reverse complement strand
TGGTTCCAACTCTTGGCTATTGTAAAGAGTGCTGCGATGAACATTGGGGAACAGGTATACCTTTGACTTGATGCTTTCCATTGTGCTGGGTATATACCCAGCAGTGGGATAGCTAGGTCATATGGTAGATCTATCTGCAATAGTTTGAGGAACCTCCATACCATTTTCCATAGAGGCTGCACCATTTTGCAGTCCCACCAACAATGTATGAAAGCTCCTTTTTCTCCATAACCTCACCAGCATTTATCATTCAGAGTCTTTTGGGTTTTAGCCATCCTCACTGGGGTGAGATGGTATCTCAGTGTGGTTTTGATTTGCATTTCCCGGATGCTGAGTGATGTTGAGCATTTTTTCATGTGTCTGTTGGCCATTCATATATCTTCCCTAGAGAAATGCCTATTTAGCTCTTTTGCCCACTTTTTAATTGGGTGGCTTGTTTTTTTTCTTGTAAAGTTGTTTGAGTTCCTTATATATTCTGGATATTAATCCTTTGTCAGATGTATATTTTGCAAATATTTTCTCCCACTCTGTTGGTGGTCTTTTAACTCTGTTAATGTTTCTTTTGCTATGTAGAAGCTTTTTTGATATAATCCCATTTGTTTATCTTTCCTTTGGTTGCCTGTGCTTTTGGGGTCATATTCATGAAGTCTGTGTCCAGACCTATTTCCTGAAGTGTTTCTCCTATGTTTTCTTTAAGAAGTTTTATTGTTTCAGGGTGTATATTTAATTCTTTAATCCATTTTGAGTTGACTTTAGTGTATGCTGAAAGGTATGGGTCTAGTTTCATTCTCCTGCATATTGATATCCAGTTCTCCCAGCACCATTTGCTGAAGAGACAGTCTCTTCCCCAGTGTATAGGCTTGGTGCCTTTGTCAAAGATCAGATGGCTGTAGGTGTGTGGTTTGATTTCTGGATTCTCTTTTCTATTCCATTGATCAGTGTGTCTGTTTTTATGCCAGTACCATGCTGTTTTGGTTATTATAGCTTTGTAGTATAGTTTAAAGTCAGGTAGTGCTATGCCTCCAGCTTTATTTCTTTGCTCAGCATTGCTTTGGCTATGCGTGGTCTTTTGTTATTCTATATAAATGTCCTGGGGAAAACTATTTAAAATCCAAGCTTCAACATAAACAAAAACTGCTACGTTACACTTGTTTTCTGTAACCAGTTGGATGAAGCTCTAAATTGATAGACCAGTGAAGGAAAATACTGGCTGAATTTAATGTAGTTCAATTTAATTTATTATATGACAGGCACTGTGCTAGGCACTGAGGGCATATGCACAGGAGTAGGATGCAGGACCATCCTTCAAGAAGCTTGTGACAGGACTATTGAAATCTTCAGGACTATTGAAATTTAGATACATAACCATAATACAGGGAAACATGGCCTAACTACTAAAAGTTTGCAGATGCAAGAAACAGCAACCAAATTGGATTTTGGGGATCAGGGAATGCTTCATTCAGTGGGAAGAAAAATATTTTCTGGTCCATGAAGGATTTTGTATTATATCTATTCCTCCCTTATGAAATTGAATTGCCCAGGTGACATTCTCCTGTGGGCCATATTGCGGCTATTCTCACTAATTTGTCTCATTTCACTGGCTTATCCTCTATGTGCAAGCAGCCCCTCTACTTCTGCTGCAAAATTTCCCCCTGTGATTTCTTTTTTTTTTTTCAAATTATTTTACTTATTAAATCAAAATTGATTATACATATTTATGGGGTTCAACATTGAGATATGTTAAATTAATATTACTAGCATATATATTGTTACAAATCATAATTATTCCTTATGCCTCTTGTCCAATCTCTCACCTTCCCCCACTCCCTCCCTCCTTCCTCATCTAATTGCCCTAGATTTCTTCTCTCCTTCTGAAAGAATAATGGTTACTCTGTTGATTTGTTACCTAGATGATATGTCCAATGCTGAGAGGTGTGATCAGGTCCCCTAATATTGTCATAGAGCAGATGTTTCTTCTGTCACTCTGGAATGGGCTTCATGGAGAGAGACATCCTCTTCTTTTCTTTGTCTCTGCTGGTGACTATCCTTGTGTCAATGCACTGCAGTGGCTGGTGGACCATCTGCATGGTGGTTGCGGCATCCAGCGACTTTTGTGGCAGCCATGGTTATTGTGGTGGCTGTGGTGGGCCACCCACATGGAGATGATGTTTTTGGCATGCTCCTTGGCACGGGTGGTGTGCCTGGTTGTGAGGTATCTGGTCCCCTTCTCCATGCCTCTGGTCCCCAGGCAGGCCCTGAGGCACCGGCACAGTGTTCCTGGTTGTGGGAGGGGGGTCTAGTCCCCTTCTCCTCTGTAATTTCTAAACACTCCTCAGACAAGTTATGAAATCTCTCTCTGAGCCTAAGTTTACCCATCTGTAAAATAATGATAATACCTTCTCCATAGAACTTCTGTGAAAATTAAGTGAGAAAATACGTGTAAAATTAATGGAATAGCTATTATTATTTTATACTGACATTATACATCTCATACAAAATAATTAACTAATTACCCATTTTGTGAGAGAAGTAGGTAAAAGAGACAGGAAGTAAACCCTCCTCCCCCACCAATCCTTTCTCCAAATATGACTTTCTTTAGGTCCAAAAGTTAAAGAATGATGAAACTAGAGAAGGAGAGGAAGATAAAGTTTTCTTTTTATTCTATGATCTTCAAATTTTTTTTAAAAAAGTATTTTTCCCTTGATTTTCTTGAGATTCTTCTAGTCTGTCACACAACCACAAACTTTTACATCTCCACAAAGTAAAACACAGGGTACTTAACAGAATTGTAGTAATGGCCGTTGCAAGTCCAAAATCCTGTAGAGGTAGACACATGGGATAGGTTTCCAAGATTTTGCAGTGCTTGTTTTCAGATGTCTGTCTTCATCCTTCAGTAGATGGAGGCAGGTTACTACTCCCAGGTAGGTAGATCGTTTCTAAAACACCCTCTGCAATTCAATGATGGGCATCATGAAAGTTGTTCCCCTCCTCCTTTACATCTCCGTACCTACTCATTACACATTGCATAATCTTGTTGAGACTGGCTAACAGACACATAATTTGCCATTAGGAATAAATTGTATGATGAACTTTTTCAGTTAACTGTTAATCACACCACTGAAAAGGGCAATTGTTAGAAAATGAAAGTTGTGTTACAGTTTTATTTATTAGATACTTTTGTTGGAAACAATGCAGTTAAATATTCCCTGTTTTTAATTAAACTTTTTATTTTGAAATATATAGACTCACCCACACTTGTAGAAAATAATGGGAAGAGATGCTGTGTGTCCTACCCAGTTTCCTCCATTGGTAACAACTTGAAAAACTATAGTACAACATCACAACCAGGATATTGACATTGATATAATCTATTGGTTTGTTCAGATTCCCCCGGTTTTACATGTACTCGTGTGTGTGTATTTAGTTCTATGCAATTTTATCACACGTTTATGTTCACACATCCACCACCATAGTGAAGATACAGAGTCCCATCACCATCTCATATTGCCCTCATAAGCCACACCCCCATCCCTAATCCCTGCCACTACTTTGTTCTTCATTTCTATAATTTTGTCATTTTCAAGAAAGTGATATAAATGGAATCATACAGGTGTGTGACCATTTGGGATTGTCTTTTTTCAGTCATAATTCCCTTGAGATTTATCCAAGTTGTATTTATCAATTATTATGATGATGATTGCTGGAAGTAATCTGTTATGTAGATGTAAAACAACTTAACATTCAGCTGTTGGGGGGTGGGGTGAGGGCTTTTGCCATATTCCTCTGACCTCTGCACCCAGCCTGGCAATTACCAAGCCACTGCTGGAAGCCCCCCAGTCTCCCCTGTGGGAATGAGGGGGTGCCACAGGCCTCAATCCTGCCCCTCCTCCTCCTCCTTCCATCACATTTCCTTACCCTTTCCCTCACCCTCTCCCTCCCAACTGCTCCACACCAACATCCTAGAATGTAAAAATTATATATATTAATAAAATAAAAAAGCAATCAAAACAACAACAAAAAAATTCAGCTGTTGAATGACATCTGATTTGTTTCCAGTTTTTGCTTGTTACTAATAAAGTTGCTTTGAACATTCTTATATAGGTTTTTGTGTGAACATAAGTTTTCATTTCTCTGAGATAAATGCTCAGTAGTGCAATTGCTGGGTTGGACAGTAATTGTGTACTCAGATTTTTAAGAAACTGCCAAACTATCTTCCAAAGTAACTGTATTGTTTTACATTTCCAACAGCAATGTATGAGTGATTTTTTTTCATGCTTTTTTTTTTAACATTACATTAGTTTGTGTGGATGGCAAAATTAGTAAATAAATAAATGGCCCATATAATAACAGCCTATAAAAAGTCAATCAAAAAGTCCAAAGGGTAAAAAGGCAGGAGGTACATGAAAAAGCCGCCTCAAGCCAGGGTGTCTCTCTGAATTGTCTCATCTTCCAGGTACACAGCAAATGCTTTACACTCCTGAAAAGTACCTGGTATAATCAGCTTTGCTTGGACTACATTAACATAAATAAATCTTTTCTCTCCAGAACAGGATCATGGCCTATAAAATGCTTCAAGTAGCCCTGTTTTCAACATTGCTTATAGGTAAGAGCCTATTTCTTCTTTGTTTGTCATGTCTTTTACAACTATAAGCTTAATACCCTTTTGACTTTTTAAAAAAATGAACAAACATGTTTTATCCATAGGCCTATTCTAAAGCACTGGGGGAACCAAACTATTGTGTCAAGCTGTGGTTTTGAACGTGTTAATGTTAATTGTGTGTGTGAGATCATTTTATTCCTAATTATATATTAACATCTTACTATGTTGCAAAGAAGACTAATTGCTGCCTCTAAAGAAGTGCTTTGGTATCCTTGAACAAAGAAAAATTTTAAAATATCTCTTAGAAACTTCAACACTTACATAGTACCATTATGTGGAAGCCTCAAAGCACTTTGGGAGCATGAATTCATTAACCTTTAGGGCAGGCTGCAGCTCCAAGAAATGGTGTTTTAAAGGCAGATCAAGGAAGGCACCAGAGGCCAAGTGATTTGCTGCCAAATTGACCCAGTAACACAGTGGCTTATATCACAATTGAACTGGAGGGCATTCATTTTCGTTGCAACAAAAACTGAAAATACTTACAAGGGTGTAAGTTATTGTCAGAGTTAAACCCCTACAATTTGTGAATATTTCTGATGAAGTGCTTGAACCAGAATAAATTTCTGCTTCTATGATAAGCTTGAGAGCCATTGGAAAAAAATTACATTATTACATTTTGCTGGAAGCTCCCCCACAGATAGACAGACAGAGAGATATAGCTATATGTATGTGTGTGTGTATAATTAGCCTTTAATTCCTAAGCATAAAAATAATTTTAATAATTAATCATCAGTATTATACTTTGTATTACAATCATATTTGAACATATGATTTAGAAATGTTTTAGCCACATTATTATTAATCAGTTATCACCAAGGCATATGCAATCCTACACAGTTACTGCCCACCTCTCCAGATGAAGAAAGTGAGGCCAGCTCAGTTTAAGGAGTGTTTGAGAGCACACTGTGAATTAAAGTCATGGGCTGGTAATAATCCACCAGTGTAATGCTGTGTCTTGACCACTGATCCATGCAGTTGACTTTAGCAGGGTTGATGGTGGATGCCTGCCTGGCTAAAGCACTGTGGTTGGTCCACATCACCTGTGAATGCCGCAGGGTCAAAAATATCCAACAAAGGAAAATGATTCTGCAAAATTTCTTAAGAAACTTTCTTAAGAAAGATTTTCTTAAGAAAGAAGTTTGAACTGATTTCAACTCCAGCTGAGATATAAATATGTCTGCTGATAAAAGACACTGGTTTGACTGTTTGACTGGTTTTTCACTTAAAAAATACTAACAAACTTCTCTAGTTAAACTTTATGAAATAACAGATTGAGAACTAGAAATACTTACATGGCTGGGTTAGTCCTTCAGATCTCAGGGGAAAAAAGCCTTTACTATGTGCCGATTGAAGAGACTGAAGTCTTTAGAGCCAGATTAATTCATGACACTAGCAAAGTAGTTTAACTGACATTTTCTAAATCATAGAGCTCTAGAATAAGAAATAATAGTTGAACCCAACTTCCTTTGCCTCTTCCTCTCCACTTTTTCTTTTAAGAATGCAGCCTGTTCGTCTCCTCTTCCTCCCTAGAACCCTTCTGCTTGTCATAAGAAAGCAACAATTTTAAGAAGAGTTTATTATTGTTATTTAAATTTTGTTTCCTCATTATAGATTAGTTATCTAACAAAATCACTTTTCTTTAGAACTTGGTTTAAAGTAGTTAGGGAAAAAGTCTCATTATCCATTTTCCTGATGGTAATGCTGAAGCCAAAAATTAAACTTATAAGCAGAGTTTCCAAATTATCTTATCGATTTTTTAAAATAGCAACTTAAATTCAAGGGCCATGGTTTAATCTTAAAAATAAATAAATAAACCTTCTTTGAACATGTAGGTCAAGGGTTGCCTTCTCCTATGATAAAATCAGCAAATATTAATGCTACTGTTTTAAGTAGAAAAATCAGCAAATATTAATTCTACTGTTTTATGTGTCAAGGGCTCTAAATGTGTTATTTAGTCAATCTTCATGATGACTCTGAAGATAGGTGCTACGCTTCCCATTTTACAAAGAGGAAAAAGAGAGTTTAGGGAAGTTAAGTGACCAAGTTACACAGTTAATCAATATTGAATGCCACATTCACATCCAAATTCTCCATCTAGGACTTCTGATAACAAAACTCTTCTTTCTGCCACACAAACCGTCCTCCCTGGCACTGCAGTGACAGGATAGGGAGCACCCCCCACTGAAGAAGTAGTGGGACAGTACAGGAGACATTGGTTCTACAAGAAAAGACTAGAAGTTAGGGAGCTGGGTGGCCTTATTTGACAAAACAGAGCAGAATGAGGACAAAACCAAGGACTTTCAATGACAGTTCCTAATCATACTAATGGTGAAGAGTAACCATCAAGTCAACATGTTCCACCTCAACAGCACGTTTATTAACATCAGGCAGCCTCATTTCACATAAAGAGGAAATATGAAAAATAAACATGTTTGGAAAGCGTTTCACTAAGTGAACCCATTCTTGAACAGTATTAAGAATTATATTGATGTTTTTAGTTGTTTTTAATTTGTGTGTTTTTCTTAAAGGATTTCTCTCATTGTCGTTCTGCTAAAATAAAAAAGAGATTCCTTTTCCCTCAGCAGCCACGTTCTCCTGGTTTGATCTGGAAGTTGGAGTTGACCTACACCTGAATCAGTTTCGGGGCCCAGGCCCATAGTGTTGACCTGAGATCATATTTGTCACAAAGCACAAGTGTGTCTTCTGGTATTAGACAGGAAGAAAAATGAACTGCCTTCGAAACATTTTTCTGGCATAGCTCCCGCTCTTGTTTTTCACTTCACAGTTAGTAACCAATGCCAATTTGTCTTGAAGGATTTTTTATTTTGATTTGGTTTTTTGACAAGAGCTTTTAAGCTCACATTTTCTTCTCCATGACCCTGTCAGCGCTTCCAGTCCCTCTCTTTGCCTTCTTCTCCACCACAGGGGCCCTTCTCAGTTATCCCTGCAGCCCTTCAGTTCCTTGGAGAGTCTGAATTCCCTGATACAGTTTTAGATTATTTTATAATATGTTGTTATTAATTTTACCTCTCACTTTGGCTTAAGATTGATTGAAAGAAAAGATTGATTTAAGAAGTTGCATAGTGAAAATAAACTGGGAAATAATTTGGTTGGAGAAAAAAATGTTATTGCTTATGACTAGATTCGTTGAGTGCTCTGGATGTTGTAGAAAAACTGTCTGTCTTCCTACCCATATAGCATCGTTGTCATGGCCCTAGAGATTGGGAATCCCATCAACACCCCTAGGCAGTGACCCAGGAGGGGTCACTATGAAGTCATAAAAAATGCTGCCTTTCATGAGTTACAAATTTCTCTGTCCACAGACTAAAAAATAATAAAAGATCCCACTCCAAAAACGTGTCCAAGGAGATTGCGTGGCAGCGTGTAAGAGTGCATGCACCAGTGTATGTGTGTTGAGAGCAGGTTAAAGCAGACTTACATTAAACTCAAGAGACAGCAGTTTTTGTTTACTTTTCAAAGTACTCAACACATCAGCAATCGTAAAGGCAATAAAATGGAAGTTCCTGAGTTAAAAGTTCAGTTACGAAAGCACTCGATTAAGAGACCGTTGATTATGACCAGGTAGGACAGCTGGTCCTGCACGTCAGCACCTCTTTCTGTCAACCCGCTCTGCCTTCTGTCTTCTTATTTTCCCTACCTGCCCTGTTCCTTTTTCCATGGCTTTTCAGGTTTTGTAACCTTTTGTGTTGTACAACCTTCTTTCTTTTTTCTCTCCTTCCTTTGATTTCTTTTCTTGATTTCTCTCTTCCCCTTCTTACTTCCTTTTTCTTCCTTTTCTTCTTCACATTTTCTCTCTCAACCCAAATATTGCTTCTCTCCTATTCTCTCTCTCCCTCCCTCTCTCACCAAATTTTATCCAAATTACAGCAAACTGAGAGAACCCATTGTACTAAATACAGCTTTTCTGTCTTCCACCACAAATTTTTAGGTCAGTAACCAAAGTTAAGAGTGGGAAGAAAGAAAATAACTATTTCATTCTAAAGAAAATTATTTACAAAACACAGAGAATATTCAAGTCCTCGAAAATATAAACCTAATGTGAGTATTTTATTTTATTTTATTTTATTTTTAAAAAAGATGACCGGTAAGGGGATCTTAACCCTTGGCTTGGTGTTGTCAGCACCACGCTCAGCCACTGAGCTAACCGGCCATCCCTATATAGGATCCAAACCCGAGGCCTTGGTGTTATCAGCACCGCACTCTCCCGAGTGAGCCACGGCTGGCCCTAATGTGAGTATTTTAGTTTCTCACAAAATCCTAAGATTTCTCCTGCATTTAGAGATCTTTGAAAATTGTACCATAATGCCAAGACATCCCTATATCCTTTCCTCCTGATTCTCTTTTATACTTAATTCCTAGTGACCATTTATACTTTATTTCAGTGCTTAGTTTATGTGTGTCCATAATTTCCTGGGCACTTGTCTCATCTTTTTGCACAAAGGAGTGAAGAGGTACCCAAGGCTACCCTCAATGAGTTCCCTCTACATGGAAAAAGAAAGAAATCTGCCACCAGAGTCTGTCCTTTAATTTTGAATCTTAAAATTGGGCTATCTAATCTTTTCAGTATACAGGTTCCTGCCATGAACATCATTTCCATGGTCATGTGCATTGTGATGATTTAGAATCATCAGTCATTTCTCCACCGTCAAGTTTAAAGACCCTTTTTCCACCTTCCCTGGATGATGGTGACGTAGAGTCCTTGCATTTCTAATGATGCGGTTTCTGTCACTCCAGCACTGCTCATCAGCCTGTGATGGGCACTCATCCCTTTGTGCATAATGTGAATGCATTTTTATTTGTTTTGCTTTAATTATTGAAAAGGTCTATTTTGAACTCTTTCACTTATTTTTAATCTGCCTTAGTGCTGAGTTTCTCAGTAAGTTCCTTGAAGGTAGCAAGAGCTGTGCCCGCATGCTCTATATGCTCCTGGTGACATGATACCAAGCAGAGAAAGTAGTTTTGGGTTGATGACCTATGTGTTATGAATATATTCCAGTTCAAAATATTAGAGCTGGAAGAGACTTTACAGAGCATAAAATCCAGCCTCATGTGACAGAACAGAAAACAGAGGTGCAGGAATAAGAAGTCACTGAGTGACCTAGCCTGTCACTGGTGGGGCCAGGAGAAGACTCTGGATCTCTGACCCTCCTTTTCTGGTGCGGGGAGACCCATGATCCCAAACAGCTCCATACTCTGATGTGTCTGCCTTATTTCTACTGTATAAAATTTTCTGCAAAGTATTTTTGAGAAATGTTTAAATAGAACATTGACAGATTCTTATTAAGACTGACTGTCCGATGTGGGATTAAAAGAAGGAGGGTGTATAGGAAGTTGGAAAGAAAGAGAGATATTTTTCATAGCTTATAGTCAAAGTTTTGAAAAGACATTAACCTGGTTGATATTGCCTACATTAAAAAAAAAAGCATTCATTTAAAAACCAACAAAGCAATAAAACTCACGGTTCATTTTTCAGGCTCCAGCAGTACACATAGGCTCACAAAATCAAAACCTTGCTCTTGCTCTCACTAACTTTCAAGGTTGATCAGGCAGAATGAAAAAGGGAGGAGAAATCCCTCAAGCAGAGAGAATAGCAGCATGCCCTGCCATGTGACTTGCATTTTATCTCCAGCCCTGCCACTGACTTACTAGGTGACCTTGAGTGAGTCACTTCATCTCCTGTGTCAATTTTCTCATTTTTAAAGTAGGATAATAAATACAGCTTTGTGTCTTTCTCATGGGTGATGTTATTATCACCATCAATTAATATTTATTGGATGCCTGTTGGGCCTATAATGCTGAAGTAGGTGCTTTGTCCTGGGAAGAAGGAGATTCTTATCAGTAAAATATTTTCCATGACCAAAAAGAAGACAAAAGATAGAATTATTAGAGCTTTAAATAGCTATGATATATTTTTAAAGCATGCTTCTCTGCCAAGATTTATGGAATAGCATTTTTTTCTTAGTGATTGTACAATGCACCAGAATAATTGTAGTGCAGAATATTGGTTCTACTTTTAGATGATTCCAAATAACACTATGTTTAAGCACTTAACTGCATATTCTTTTATCTATCTATAAATTGTATCCTAGCACGGTTTATTTAGAAATATTTATTATTTGCCATCTGATCTTTGACAAAGGCACCAAGCCTATTCAATGGGGTCGGGACTGCCTCTTCAGCAAATGGTGCTGGGAG
>NW_007726975.1:112210-116837 GCF_000696425.1 Galeopterus variegatus | reverse complement strand
CCATAATAATCATATACATTGTATATTGACAAAATAAAAATTTAATGAAAAAAAAAATTAAAAAAATAAAGGAAAATAAAATAAATAAATATCAGTCCAAAAAATAAAAGAAAAGAAAAGAAAAGAAAAGAAAAGAAAAGAAAAAGAAATATTTATTATTTACTAATGGTGCTGGGTCTACTTTGCATAGCCACTTGCTTTGTTCTGAAAAACACCTTTTTTAACAAAATAATAACACATAAAATATGTAACATTGGAACTAAAACCTGTTACTCAAAGAGAATGAAGAGAAACCTGAAAAGTGACCTACTGAGGCATGGAGACGAGGACCGGACCCTCCACCTCCAACCGGGCACACCACCAGCACTGCAGGGCCCATCTCAGCTAAAATAAAAAATTCAGTGCTGGTTAATCCACACTAGTCAGCCCAAATGAATGAGGGTTGCCTCGATTCTCTACAAATCAATTCTGTCTTCTCATCCTGCTGTCCCTTAACAGATTCAGCCCCTACTTAGCTCTCATTTGGACTATTAGAAGTGCCCCAGCCTCATGTTCCCCACTCTGCTCTCTTCTGTTGACCATTTGTCCTCACACCACTGAAAAAAGGATCTTTCAAAGTAAATCTGTAAATGGATAAACAGAATGTAATAAACATGTCACATTTAAAACACATATAAAATGTTATCCAGCCTTAAAAAAGAATGAAATGTTGACACATGCACAACATGGTTTAATCTTAAAGACATTATGCTAAGCAATAAGCCAGGTATTAAAGAATAAGTATTATATGATTCCACTTACTTGAGGTACCTAGAATAGGCAAATTTGTAGATACAGAAAGGAGAATAGTTGATACCATGCGCTGAGGGAGGGGGCAATGGGGACTTATTGTTTAAAGAGTACAGAGTGTCTATTTAGGACAATGAAATAGTTCTGAAAATGGGTGGTGGTGATGGTTACATAACACTGTGAATATGCTTAATGCCACTGAACTGTAATTCAGAAATGGTAAAATGGTAAGTTTTATGTTATGTATATTTTATCACAATAAAAAAATGTTTAAAAGTAAATATGGCCCTATAATTTTCTTGTTCAGAAATGATCATTAATTGTTTACAGAATAAAATCCAAACTCTTTGGTAGAATAGTAAAAATTCTTCAGAATCAAGCTTCAGCTGATATTTCTAGCATAATCTCCAGCCACATCTACACCACAACCCTATCTTTTTTTTTATTTTTCTTTTTATTGAATCATAATTGATTGTACATATTATTGGGGTTCGATGTTGACATATGTTGATCAAATCAATATTACTAGCATATATATTGTTACAAATCATACTTATTCTTTATGCCCCTTGTCCAATCTCTCCCCATCCTCTTCCCCCTCTCTCCTCCCCCCTATAATTACCCTAGATTTCTTCTCTCCTTCTGAAAGAGTAATGGTTACTCTGTTGATTTGTTGCCTAGATGATCTGTCCAATGCTGAGAGGTGTGTTCAGGTCCCCCAATATTATCATAGAGCAGATGCTTCTTCTGTCTCTCTGGAATGAGCTTTGTGGAGAGAGATATCCCCTTCTTTTCTCTGGTCTCTGCTGGTGACTCTCCTTGTGTCAATGCATTCCAGTGGCTGGTGGGCCATCTGCATGGTGGATGTGGAGTCTAGCCACTTTTGCAGCAGCTGTGGTTATTGTGGTGGTTGTGGTGAGCCACCCACATGGAGGTGATGCTTTTGGCATGCTCCTTACCTAGTTGGTGGTGGCAATGGCCATGTGCCTGGTTGTGGGAGGAGGATCTGGTCCCTGGATCCATACCTCAGGACCCCAGGAGGGCCCTGTGGCCCTGGCAATATCCCTAGTTGTGGGAGGTGGGTTGGGTCCCCAACTCCATACCTCAGGACCCCGGGTGGGCCCCATGGCACTGGTGGTGTGCTTCACAACTCTATCTTTTAATCACACTGGCAAAGTGAATCACTGAACCTGAATCTTACTTGGCTCCCGTGTTCCTTGGCTCTCAGGTCCTTTTCAACCTGGAATACACACTCTCTGCTTCCATTCCCTTCCTCCTCACTGTTGAAACCTTACATATTCTTTAAAGCCCAATTCAAACCAATTTCTCTGTGAGACCTACATACCAATATCAGAATTAATTACTCCCACTGTGGATGGTCTAATCACAATATGTCCTCTTCTAATTATCTATGAACTCTGACTATAATGCAAGTTCCTAATGGCAGAGGTTATTTTGGTACCTATCTTTGCATGTGGCAGTGATTGATAAGGGTTTTTTGTTGTTGTTGTTTATCTTTCCTTGCAGTGATGATATCAGAGAAAGATCTAGAATGAGCGAAGTAAGGGATTTATGGCATAAAATTTACATAACCCTGAGAATGAGTTCCTTCTTGTATTTGTACTCTAGGAGCCTCAGTTGTCTCGCCTTGATTCCAACACTGGTGATTAGCAATTTACCTTGACATTAGTAATTGGTTATAATGCATTGTATTAGTTATCTGCTACTACATAAATAATTTCCTCAAACCTCAGCAGCTGTAAACAATGAACACTTATTATTTCGGTTTCAGTGTCAGGAATTTGGAAGTGGATTAGCTCAGGATTTTTCATGATGATGCAATGGGAGCTGTAGCCATCTGAAGGCTTGGCTGGAGCCCAAGCACCAGGTTCTCAGGTGGCTCACTTACCTGGCCGTTGGTGAGAGGCATCATTTCCTTGCCATGTGAGCCTCTCTCTCAGGGCTTCTTGAGTGTCCTCACAGCATGGCAGATGACTTCTCTTAAAGCAAACGGTCCAAGAGAGGGGCAAGGAAGAAGTTGTAAAGTCTTTTATGTCCTAGCCACAAAAAAAAAAAAGTTGATATTATAAAGGCAGAGAATAGGGCCGGCCCGTGGCTCACTCGGTAGAGTGCAGTGCTGATAACATCAAGGCCACGGGTTCGGATCCCTATATAGGGATGGCCGGTTAGCTCACTTGCTGAGTGTGGTGCCGACAACACCAAGCCAAGGGTTGAGATCCCCTTACCGGTCATCTTTAAAAAAAAATAATAAAATAAATAAATAAATAAATAAAGGCAGAGAATAGAACAGTGGTTTCCAGAGACTGGGGAGGGGAGATAGAGGGGGAAAAAAGGAAAAAGTCTGGCCAACAAGTACAAAATTACAATTACATAGGAGGTACGTTCTATTGCACAGTAGGGCGAGTATAGTTAACAGTTAAATTTTGTATATTACATAATAGCTAGAGGAGAGGATTTTAAATGTTTTCACCACAAAAATATGATAAATGCATAAGGTGATTAATACATTAATTAGCCTGACCTGATTATTATACAACCTGTATATGTATCAAAACATCAGATTGTACCCCATAAGTATGTACAATTACAATGTATAAGTTAAAATACAAATTTTAAAAACTTGCACACCATCATTTCTGCAGTATTCTGTGGTTACACCAGTCATCCTAATAAGTGTAAGAGGGGCCTGAAGGCACAAGCATATGAATACCAGGAGGCAGTGATCTTTGGAAACCATCTCAGAGGCTTCCACAGACATGATTTTCAGATTGTATTAAATTGGATTAGCTAGGAGCAGGACAGTTCTGTCATCTGTCAATATCTTCTGAGGTTCAATATTAATGGCTATTATTTTTTAAAATAGAAAACTCTTCTATCTCGCCACTTCTAACCATTGTTTTCAAACACTGGTTTTGTGGATTCCCAATATCACACTTTTGCTCACATCATTCTTCCAGTTTAAAATAAAAAAAAATCTTGCCCCTTCTCCCAAAATGCTAAATTTAATCTTTCCTTCAAAGAACAGGATAAGCAACTTCCTTGGCCATGAAAACAGCCTCGTGTGTACTAGTGCTCCAGTGCTCAATAATGAGACTTTCTCTTAAACCCCCTGAGAACAATCAAATCCTGTGTTGCCTTGTTTTGTTTTCTGTCTTTGACCTTTGATCTCAGCTAAACAGAAAGCCCTGTAGAAGAGAGTTTCATGTCTTATAGCTCTCTATAACCCTAGTCCTTACAGCGTGTTGGTCAATAGAGTCCTTTTGATGAGGCTGTAGAGAGCCTGATGTAACATTACTTACAATCAGATTTTTATTAAATGCTTCTTCATCACAAACAATGAATAGATTGTACTGTTGTCACATATAGGTCAGGAATAAGTGTGTTCTGCCTTTATATTGATTCAAGTTACTATTCTGAACACGAGTGTGTTTTACTTAGGAATGAAAACATAGACTGTTAAAAGTTTAAGATCCTAAGAAAGCCTGGATTTTTTAAATTATCATCTTTTTTTTCCCCCTAATCCTGGAGTAGGAAGGAGATACAAAATACAAGCTTGTTCAATTTAATAATGGATCTATCAATACTAACAATTTAAACCACTGTCAGATTTGGGAGCAGTCTACTTCGAACTGAAAGATATGTTCTATTTTGAAAGGCTAGGAAAAAATAAATTTGCATATTTTGTAGGACTTTTAATTGTAATGATAGAGAAAAAACAAGGAAAACTATTTAATGAAAGCACGATATTTATCTTTGGTAAATGACTTTAGAGCAGTTAAAGACATTGCTTAAAAAAACTCAGAATCAGAAAAAAAAA
>NW_007726975.1:94800-111466 GCF_000696425.1 Galeopterus variegatus | reverse complement strand
AAAAAAAAAAAAAAAAGAAAAGAAAGGCTAGGAAAGCAAGAAAAAAATATTGACTGCCTGGTTTGAGTGAAGTAGTTTATATCAATTAATTTCTTCAGCCCTACAGGGATCATCTGTGAATTATTATTATTATAGCCTTTTACATACAAGAAAATTACAGCTCGGAGAAATCAAGTAATTTTCCCCAAAAAAGTCATAGAGCTGGAATTTGAGTCCAGGTCTGCAGGCCCCCATGCCTGTACAGAAGCTCTGAAATTCTTTTCCATCCACCATTTGTCACTGACTTCCATGCTGAACTATATGCACCTCAAGCAGAGTGGTGACAGTACAGTGGTGACAAAGGGCTGAGGGCTTAGCTTTGCCAGAGTTTTATTCTCTGGCATCCATCCTCCCGAAAGATCATAGCTGTCTCTTTAAGAGGAAGCATGAGATGTAAACTGTTGCCCTAAAAGATGCTGTGCTCTTGAATTCTGCATTGCAGGAGCGTTGGGAGCACCATTTTTGTTGGAGGACCCAGCAAACCAGTTCCTACGTCTCAAAAGAAACGTATATTTGCAGGATTACTGGGACCCAGATCACAGTCCTAATGTGTGGGGAACCACACTGGCTGAACAGGTATTTGCATTTGAAATCAGTGGTCCTTTATCATCTGTCTTTTTAAATAGGCATTTTCTCAGCTGATATTAACACACCACTAGCCTAGCCCTGATTTTTCCTCTCTAGCCGCTCTGAGCTATACCTGCTCTTTCCTCTCCATGAAGTGGCTTTTGCCTGGTAAACTTCACCTCCTGCTTAAAGACTCAGTTCAAATGTCCCCCTTTCTGAAGCTTTTTCCTTCTTTCTGGGGCAGTATTGTTCTTCCTTCTTCTCTCCCCTTTGCATGTTGTTCACATGTGAATAGCTCTCAAAAGGTCACTTGAAATTATTTGTTCATGTACGCAACCTCCCTACCTAAACTACCAAGGTAGGATCCATGTCATAGCTATCAAGGTAATTATTCTCAGGACCTAGCAAAATGACTGTTATGTAGTCAAGGCTTAATAAATTATTTCTTGTTTGGGTAGGTAGATAGATGTATAGCAATCACGTTGTAGTTCAATCTCAGTTGTTCAGTAGCTAATTTTCTTATGTGATAATTACCCAAGACTTTAATTTTGTTTCTTCATTTCCTTGCCTTTTGAACATGTTCCTATTTATTTGTATTCTCAGCTCAAGAGAAATAAAAAAGAAAACTTGCATTAGCCAGTTTTATTTTATGTTTACTTTTCTAATGGAAGAAGACATTAAAAGTCTAGGTCAAAAGAAATCGCTGAATTATCTGAGGATTTAAATAATTTGTGATTTTTCCTCTTACAATTTAACAATTTAGAAAACAAAGGTGTACAATTAATTAATTCCTTTACTTATTCATTCATTCTTTCTTTCCATATGTATCAGATTCTCCCTATCACAAGGTACAAGGGTTGTATAAAGTCAGAACAAATTAAATGTTCTTTTTGGGGGCCTCAGTCCTATCTTTACTCTACATGGCTGGGTCTTAACTGGTCTACCAGGATCAACTTGTTTCTGCTTAGCATTTGTTGATGAAAACCACTGGCTTGGATAATGCATCCAGTTTTATGCCTGTTTCTCTCCAATGGGCATCATATAGAGGTATTAAAACAAGACATTTACTTATATGGCAAATTAAATAATTACATAGTCTGCTAAACTGTGTCTTGTTTATGGAATGTTGAAATTTTCAAGTACACTCCTGCCTCTAACTGTAAACCAGTTCTGTGATCAATTGACAGATACTACAATGTGACAAAACTCTTACCACATTGGTTCATACTGTGGCCCCACGAATACTGAAAAACATTTGAGCATTGAAATAAATAGATAACTGTAAGTAAGAGAACAAAACCCTATTTGAAATAATTCTTCCGTTTTATTTTCCCCAGTCTTTTAGGAATATCTGTATAATTATCCGAATAACCAATGCAACATATTTTCTACATACTCATAGATCATGACTTGTGTCTCCTTTTGTTACAGGCTCATGAGACATGGACTGCTTTGAAAACAACAGCACAGTATTATTTGGACATGAACATGTTCCCCTTTGACATGACTACTGCCCAGTAAATGTGCTTTACAGGTTGTATTAGTCCATTTCTGTTGCTTATAATGAAATACCTAAAACAGGGTAATTTATAAAGAAATGAAATTTATTTCTTACAGTTTTGGAGGCTGAGAAGTCCACGGTTCAGGGAATGCATCTGGTAGAAACTCTTTACAGGGTCCCGTGGTGACACAGGGTATCACATAATGATAATGTCAAGAGCATTATCATGTGTTCCTTATAAAGCCACCAGTCCACACCCATGATAACTTATTATTGCATGAATGGATTGGTCCATTCATGAGGACACAGTCCTTACAATCCAATCTCATCTCAAAGGCCCCACCTTTCAAATATCATAATCGAGTTTCCAACACATAAACCTTTGGGGGACACATTAGACTCATAGTAATCTGTCCTTTGTCCACAAAGTTCATGTCCTTCTCACATGTAAATATTTTCATTCCATCCCCAAAGTCTTAACTTGTTTTATCTCAGGAGTCAAAGGGTCATCTGTGAAAGCAAACAAGTTATCTGCTTCCAAGATTCAATGGTGGGACAAGCTTAGTGTACATATTCCCACTCAAAAAGGGAGAAGTAGGCCCAAAGAAAGGGGTAACAGATCCTAACTATGTCCAAAACCCAGTAGGGCAGGCATTAAATCTTAAAGCTATAAAATGTTCTTTGACTCCATGTCTGGTATCCTCTGCTCACTGGTACAGGGTTTGGGCTGTCTAAGTCCCTGGAAGCCCCACTCCTATGGCCTTCCTAGGCTGAGACCACACTTCAACTCTCTCAGATTAGTGTTGCATGCTAGTAGCTCTACAATTCTCAGTGATGGCCCCACCTCCCTATGACTCTACTAGGCATGATCCTGGTGAAGTTTCTCTGTTGCAACTCCAACTCCACATTCTTGCTCAGTATTGCTCTAGTGGAGTCTTTGCAGCAACTTCACCTCTGCAACACATCTCTTCCTGGGTCCCCAGAGTTTTCCATACACCCTTTAAAATCAGGGTGGAGGCTGTCATGCCTCCACAGCTCTTCCATTCTGTAAGTCTGCAGACTTAACACCACGTGGACACTGCCAAGGCTTCCAGCTTGTATCTTCCAACACTGTGAGTTCAGCCATACCTAGGACCAATTTAGCCACTGCTAGAGCAGCAGGAGCAGCTGGGGTGCAGGGAGCAGCATCCTGAGGTGGCCCTGGGCAGTGAGCCCATGAAGGGCCTAGACAGCGAACTCATAAATGGTGCCCCAAGCCTGTTCCCTGAAACCATTCTGTCTTCCTAGGCCTCTGGGCTTGTGGTGGGAAGAGCAAGCTTGAAGATCTCTGAAATGCCTTCAGAATCTTTCTTCCATTCTCTTGATGCTGTCCTGATCTCCTCAGCAGATGGTGGCTGGGTTACACCCTTGGTTTCCTCCCACAAATGTACTTTTTTACTCATACGTGGCCAAGCTGAGAGTTTTCCAATTTTTTCCCTCCACTTACATTTTAATTATAAATTTCAGCTTTATATCATGCCTTTGCTGCCATTAGTCAGTGTAGGCTGTTACAAGTAGCCATGCAGCTCCTGAATGCTTTGTTGCTTAGAAATTTCTTCCATGAGTACCACGGTTCATCATTTTTAAGTTCTAGATTCCATAAAACCCTTGGGCATGGACCAAGCCAGCAAAGTTCTTTGTCAGTTTATAAGAAGAGTGACTTTTGCTCCAGTTTTCAATAAGCTTTTTCTCATATCTATCTAGACTTCCTCAGAATGGCATTTACTGTACATATTTTTGTCAGCATTCTAGTCATCACCATTTAACAAATCTTTAAGAAGTTTCAGACTTTCCCTAATCTTCTTGTCTTCGAAGCCCTCACCAGAATCTAGGTTTTTTCTAGCGTGCTTCAACAGGTTCTTCCAGCCTCTGCCCATTACCCACTTCCAAAGCCATTTCCACATTTTCAGGTATTTATTATAAGCAACACCTCACTTCTTGATACCAATTTTCTATATTAGTCTGTTTTCTGTTGCTTATAACAGTACACCTGAAACTGGGTAATTTACAAAGAAATGAAATTTATTTCTTACAGTTTTGGAGGCTAAGAAGTCCACAGTTCAGGGGGTGTTTCTGGTGAAGACCTTCCTCTGGGTGGGAACTCTCTTCAGGTTCTTGCGTTGACACAGGGCATTACATAGCAAGAATGGCAAGAGTTCTCTCAAACTCCTTATAAAGTCACCAATCCATACCCATAATAATGCATCACTTCATGAATGGATTAATGCATTCATGATGGCACAGTCCCCACAATCCAATCACTTCCCAGAGGCCTTACCTTTTAAATATCATAGTAGAGTTTACAACACATGAATGTTTGGGGGACAGATTTGACCCACAGCATTCTTGCTCTGGCCCCCAAGTGTTCATGTATTGGAAACTTGATTTCCCTGGTAATAGTGTTAAAAGGGTAGGAAACTCAATTATGTTATTTGAAAGATGGCCCTTTGAGAAGTGATTGTATCATGAGGACTATGCCCATTTATTGGCTAATGGACTAATGTATTACCAGGGCATAGACTGGTGACTTTATAAGGAGAGTAAGTGAAAGGATTAGGTCTCTTGCTCAGGCTATTTTCTCAACATGTGATACTCTGTATTGCCATGGGACTGTGTAGGGAGTCCCCACCTGGATAAAGGCCCTCACCATATGTACCCCCTGGACCTTGGACTTTCAGGACTTCAAAACTGTAAGAAATAAACTTTATTTCTTTATAAATTACCCAGTTTCAGGTGATCTGTTATAAGTAACAGAAATGAACTAATACACTGTTTAAAGTAGGAGAACAAAGAGGGTGAGTTGGCAGCAAAATTTGCCAAAACCATGGGCTTTAGAGAATTGAAGTCAAATCTATGCCATTTCCTAGATTATTTATTATGTTTTTTCATAGAGTTGTTGAAAGGAGTAATTATGAAAACCTATACAGAGACCTAGAAATAGAAGCTTTCAATAAATGATCACTCTTGGAGTGAGAACTCAAATAAATGCTGTAGTAATAAAATTTACCAAAAAGAGGGTTTTTATGGAAAAAGAAAAAAACCAAAAAGTAGTGTGATTAAAACATTCTGTTCATAGCTCTTTCTTTCTCCTGTCTCTTCTTTGAGAAGATTAGTTTATCTTTTAATTCAAAGAAGATAGAATGCCTCAAATAGAGCTGGTCCTCTCCTCTTCTTCAATATTTGTCACTTTCTAAAGCCAGTCTATTTTAATAACATGCTTTTGAGACTTCTTCTATCAAGAGTGTACTGCTGAAGACAGTGGAGAGAGAATACAATCTTAATTTACATTGGGGAGTAGATTGTGGCTAGGAACTCATCAGAAGCCACTCATCATAAGTGCAGACTTCCTTAGAAGTTTTGTAAAATTTGTGCAAGTTTTGCATTCTGTTCCATAGTATATTGATATTTGTTTTAATATGAAATAACAGTTTAAACTTACTGGTTGAGTACATTTATTAATCTTTTCAAATAAAACTGAAAAATTGTAGAAGGCAGGAATGTACCCAGGGACCTAGGCAGGAGACATAGACAGTTTCCCCCACCCTACAGAAGGCAGGAGCACACCTGGGGACATATGCATGAGCTGCAGGCAGGGGCATGCAGCAAACACAGCTTCTTTGTGGGTGGTCCCCCACGGCCACTGTTGCTTCAAGGTTGACTTGCTGCCACAGTAGTGGCAACAAGCACCACACACACAGCCCACTGCCTACCCACCTGCATTGATGCAATGACAGTTACTAGTGGAGCCTGGAAAAAGAGGAAGTCTCTCCTCCAAATACACTCTGGAGTAATAGAAGAAGAAACTGCCCTAGCTGATGACCGGATATCAATATAGAGATACTAGAAATATGAAAAAAGAAAAAAAAAAAGAAAACATGAAAAATAAAATCCACAAAAGGAATACAGTAATTATCAAGTACCAGAAACCATACAGCAGGAAACACTTGAAATGACTGAAAAGGAATTCTGAGCAGCAATGTTAAGGAAACTCAAAGAGATACAAGAACAATCAGTTAGACCATGCAATGAAATGAGAAAAAATATCCAGGATAGGAAGGAGGAAATTTACAAAGAAATTAATACCTAGAAAAAATTCAGCAGAACTCCTTGAACTGAAGAATTCACTCAACAAAACAAAAAACACAACCAAGAGCTTATGTAGCAGGTTAGAGCAAGCAGAAGAAAGAATTTCTGATTTCAAAGTCAGTCCTTTCAAAATAACCCAAGCAGGCAAAAAAAAAAAAAAAAAATGGGAAAAAGAAATTTTTATAAATGAAGAAAACCTAAGATAGATAGTGGACAACCTTAAGCAAACAAACATCCTAACCATGGGTATTCCAGTATGGGAGGAGAAAGGAAAAGTCATTAAAAACCTGTTTAATGAAATAATAATGAAAAACTTCCCAGGTATAGAAAGAGACACAGACCTTCACATCTAATAAACTGAAAGATCTCCAAACAGATGCAATCCAAAACAATCCTCTCTGAGACACATTATAGTCAAACTGGTAAAGTTCAAAGACAAAATAAAATCCTAAAAGCAGCAAGAGAAAAGCATCAAGTCACATATAAGAGAGCCCCTATCAAACTAACAGCAGACTTCTCAACAAAAACTCTACAGGCCAGAAGAAAATGGGATGATATATTCAAAATACTAAAAGAAAAAAACTGACAACCAAGAATATTATACCCAGCAAGACTTTCTTTCAAAAATGATGGAGAAATAGTGTATTTCCGGGGGTGGGGGGGGAGACTGTAGGAGATCACTATTACAAGACCAACCCTGCAAGAAGTTCTCAAGGTAGTTCTGCACCTGGAATCTGAAAAATGATAATCACCACCACAAATACATAAGAAAGAACAAAACCCACTGGATTGAAAAGCTAGATCCAACTACATGCTGACTTTAAGAAACTCACCTCACCTTTAAAGACATACACAGAATAATAGTGAGGTGATGTAAAAAGATATACCATGTAAATGGAACACATAAATGAGCAGGAGTAGCTATTCTTATACCAGATAAAATAGACTTTAAACCAAAAACCATAAAAAGAGACAAAGAAGGCCACTATATAATGATAGAGGGATCTATCCAGCAAAAAGACATAATAATTATAAATATATATGAGCCCAACACCAGAGCACCCAAATATATAAAGCAAAAAACTATAAGACCTAAAGAAAGAGATAGACCCCAATACAATAACAGTTGGGGACCTGAACACCCCTCTCTCAGCACTGGACAGGTCATGTAGGCAACAAATAAAAAAAACCACAGGATTTAAACTACACATTAGACAAATTAGACCTGGTAGATATCTAGAGGACATTTCATCCAATTACAGAATATACAATCTTCTAGTCAACACATGGACCATTCTCATGAATAGAGAACATGTTATGTCACAAATTAAGTCTCCACAAATTTTTAGAAATTGAAATCATTTCAAGTAATTTTTCAGACCACAGTGGACTAAAATTAGAAATCAATAACAAGCAAAACTCTGGAAACTATATAAAACATGGAAATTAAACAATATTCACATGAACAACCTATGGGTTTAAGAAGAAATTAAGCAGGAAATCAAAAAATTTCTGAAACTAATGAAATTAAAGACCCATCATGCCAAAACCTGTGGGGTACTAAGAGGAAAGTTTATTGCAATAAGTGCTTACATCACAAGAATGGAAAGATCTCCAATAAACAACCAAACACTACACCAGAAAAACAAGAACGATCCAATCCCAAAATTAGTACATGGAAAGAAATAATTAAGATCAGAGAAGAACTAAATAAAATAGAAACTCAAAAAAATGATATAAAAGATCAATGAAACAAAAAGTTGGTTTATTGAGAAGATAAACAAAATAGACAAACCATTAGCTAGGACAACTAAAAAAAAGAGAGAGAAAGAGAGAGAGAAGACCCAAATAACAAAAATCAGAAATGAAAAAGAAGACATTACAACTGATACCACAGAAAGACAATCATTAGAGACTACTGTAAACAACTATATGCAAACAAACTTGAAAACTTGGAGGAAATGGATAAATTTCTGGACACACACAAACTACCAAGAATGAACCAAAAAGAAATAGAAAACCTGAACAGACCAGTAACAAGCAATGAAATTAATGCAGTAATCAGAAGCCTCCCAACACACAAAAAAGCCCAGGGCCACATGGCTTTGCTGCTAAATTCTACCAAACCTTTAAAAAGAAATTAATACTAATTCTCTTGAAACTATTCCAAATGAACTAGCAGGAAAAGAAATCAAGAAAGCAAGCTCATTTACAATAGTCACCAAAAAAATAGAACACTTAGGAATCAATTTAACCAAGGAGGTAAAAGCTCACTAGAACAACAACTACAAATCACAGCTGAAAGAAATTAAAGAGGACACAAAAAGTTGAAAAGACATTCCATGCTCTTTGATTAGAAGAATAGACAGTATGAAATGTTCATACTACCCAAAGCAATCTATTAATCAAAGCAATCCCCATCAAAATACCAATGACGTTCTTCACAAAGATAGAAAAAATAATCCTAACATTTACATGGGACCAAAAAAGCCCCAAATAGCCTAAGCAATCCCAGGCAAAATACATACATACATACATACATACATGCATGCATACATACATACTACACATGTACATACATACATACATACAGAGGCATAACCCACCTGACTTCAAACTATACAACAAAACCATCATGGCAAAAAAGAAAAAAAAAGACACTTGGACCAATGGAACAGAATAGAGAACCCTCAAATCAACCCACATACTTGTAGCCAACTGATCTTCAACAAAGGCACCAAGAATAATACATTGGAGAAATGACTGCCTCTTCAATAAATGGTGCTGGGAAAACTGGACATCCACATACAGAGGAATGAAACTAGACCTGTACCTCTCAACATATACCAAAATAAATTCAAAATGGATTAAAGACTTAAATATCCGACCTGAATCTATAAAATTCCTTGAAGAAAACATAGAGGAAACACTCCAGGATAAAGGACTGGGCAAAGACTTAATGAATACGACCTAAAAGCATAGGCAACAAAAGAAAAAGCAAACTAATGGGATTATATCAAACCAAAAAGCTTTGCACAGCAAAAAAAAACAATCCTAAGAGTGAAGAGACAACCTACAAAATGGGAGAAAATATTTGCAAGTGAGGTATCTGATAGGGATTAACATCCAGAATATACAAAGAACTCAAACAACTTAACAGGAAAAAAAAAAAAAAAAGTAACCTGATTAAAAAATGGTCAAAGGAGCTAACTAGGTATGTCTCAAAGAAAGATATACAAATGGTCAACAGACACATGAAAAAATGCTCAACATCACTAATCATCAGGGAAATGCAAATCAAAACCACTTTCAGATATCATTTCACCTCAGACTTGCTATTATCAAAAAGACTGAGAATAACAAATTCTGTCAAGGATGCAGAGAAAAGGGAACCTACACTATTGGTGGGACTGTAAATTAGCACAGCCATTATGAAAAACAGAATGGAGCCTCCTCCAACAACTACAGATAGAACTACCATATGACCCAGCAATAACACTGTTGGGTATATGTCCAAAGGAATGGAAATCATCACATCAAAGGGATATGTGCATTACCGTGTTTATTGCAGCTCTCTTTACAATGGCCAAGATATGGAACCAACCTAAATGTCCATTGACAAGTGACTGGATAAGGAAACTGTGGTACGTATACATTATGGAATACTACTCAGCCATAAAAAGAATGAAATTATGCCATTCACAGCAATGTGGATGAACTTAGAGAAAAATATGTTAAGTGAAATAAACCAGGCACCGAAAGAGAAATTCCACATGTCCTCACTCATAAGTTTGAACTAAAAAAAAAAAAAAAATTCATTTAAAAAATGGAAAAAAAACACAAAAAGTGTTTTATATTATCTTTATATTTATATTTTATATTATCTTTAAAGTTTTTAATTTAACTTTACAATTTATTGTGCATAAAAAAGAAAAATTGACTCTAGAGAAAAGTGGACTACATTCATCTTATAACTTTTCATGTATCTGTGGAATACCACTTTGGTTTGAAAAGTACTGAGATGTTATAATCAGTTGCCAAAATTGTCCCTCCAAATCACAGATAAGTGTAATTTTGATCTTCAGAAGTCTATTTATCTCCATATACCTAGGTTAATTGTTCTCTGTAACAATTTCTTTTGGTCTTTTAAGGTAAATAGAAGCATCCCTCCAAGTCCAGATTTGGTCTTATGTGGTCTTATAACTACCTTAAGCACTTTTTGAGAAGCAGGTAAATCAGAGAAACTGGATACCAAGAATTTGTACCGTGAAGACTTTGGCCCCTGCAATTTCTTCTCCAAGAAGACACTGATAGCTGTTCGGTATTCACTGTTTCCTATCCCATTCCCTAAAGGGTATCTTCAGTGAAAAACTTGAGGCAAATTGATAACTTAACTACTATCCATTGCCAATAAATGCAAACTTAGATTTTTAAAAATCAAAATACAACTGAATAAACAAAACAAAGAAGATGAATCATTTGGTTTGATGGTAAGAAATAAATTTGAGATTGTACATAAACACATTTTCAGTGTTTGAACAATAATATTCATTTTGATACCACAAATTTCCACTATTCAATTATTTAATTAAAAACTAGAGAATTTCTGTGTATTCATCAGGGTTCTCCAGAAAACAGAAGTAATATGATGTATATATATAGACAGGAAGAAATTTATTTTAAGGAATTGATTTATGCAATTTTGGAAGCCTGCAAGGCCAAAATCTTCAGAATGCTGTCAGGCTGAAGACCAGGCAAGAGCCAATGCCGCAGTCTGATTCTGCTGTCAGAACTCCTTCTTGCTCGTGGTAGGTGGGTCTTTTGTTCCTCCAGGACTTCAACTGTTTGGTTGAGGCACTCCCACATTATGGAGCATAATCTCCTTTACTCAAAGCCTACTGATTTAAATGTAAATCTCATGCAAAAATATACTCAAAGACGGCCAACCCCGTGGCTCACTCAGGAGAGTGCGGCGCTGGGAGCGCAGCCATGTTCCCACCACGGGTTCGGATCCTATATAGGGATGGCCAGTGCGCTCACCGGCTGAACGCGGTGCGGGTGACACCAAGCCCAGGGTTGCAATCCCCTTACCGGTCACAAAAAAAAAAAAAAAAAAAAAAAAAAAAAAAAAAAGAAGAGAAAAAATATACTCAAAGAAATATCCAGAGTAATATTTGGCCATATAACTAGGTGCTGTGGATCACTAAAAATGTGAAATTGTAGGTTAGCTGCCAAGTTGATTTATTTTTTGTAAGACTCGTCAAGTGCAGTAGTGAGAGGAAGGAAAGAGGAGACAGGTAGTTCAATCTGTAATTGACTGTGCGCAATCACTACCTTTGAACCAATGCCAAGTTGATTTTGGGTAACACTGAGTAACACTGAGATGCAACTCTGCAATTAGATTATTACCAAACAAGCATGAAAAGGTTTCATATCTGAACATAATTTCAAGAGACATTATTGGAAACTTATATAAAGATACTTCAAAAAGTTTGTGGAAAAGTAGAATTGAAAGATACATGAATCTTTCCATGAACTTTTTGAAGTCCTCTTAGACATCAGAAAACAAACAAAACAAGGACTAAGTAAAATAACTTGCTTAGAAATCTAGTGGTTAACAGCTGAGCAGGACGTGGTGAGTATTCAGTTCTCCAGATAAAATATAAGAAAACCCAAGCACCACATATTTAATATCTACATGTAAGAACAGCTTAGACAAAAACTACTCTGAATTCAGTGTTCAGAGAATTGATTGTATGGAGGTGCCAGTTATCTGGCTGATTTAATTTAACTTATTATTTTCAAAATGTTATTTTTTTTTGTTCTTCTCCCATTTGGTATACGTCTGTATCTAATTTATAAACCTTATGTAAAAGTCTGTCTATTTGACGATACTTTCAACATTTTTAGGGCTCTGAACAAACCACAGCCATCTAGACAGCATTAGGAAAACGAGAGAGGATCAGAAACTCCTTTTCCTCACTTTCAGATACTCTAGTAGTCTCTGTGGCTGGGATGTTCACATATTCTACTGCGGCATGAAGAACATAAATACCATGGTGACTCTGAATTGTTTTGAGGTAGGTTTCCATTCTAAGGTCTAAAGGGAACCATGTTGGTTTGCCCTCTTCATCTAGTTAATTAAATAGGCTCACTATTTAAGTGACTGTCATGATAATCCCCCTAAATCTAGACTGCCCGGAGGCTTCTGTCCAAATCTGAGGCACACCAGCCTCACTCTTTTTACACAAACAGTATTCTGCCTAAGCTTTCTTGTGTTTTCTGTAGATCCAGTCAATAAATATGCCAAGGGTCAGGCTGACTCTTTTTATGGTCTCTTGGGCATTCAACCCTCTAGTATTCCCATAGTGCTGCTCCATCCACATGGTCTCCCGGTGGATGTTCCAATGCTATATTGGTCAAGGAAAACAGTTCCAAGTCTTCCTTTGATGACCTGAGAAGCACGGTCCCAACCTTTTTATATACCCTGTCCAAAAACATTTTTCTAAAACTTTTGACTGAGAAAAAAGGGAGGAGATAACTTTTACTGAGATATATATTTTGCTGTGTACATACTAGACAGTTATATACTTTGTTTTATTGAATTATCATAACAATCTGAAAAGGTAGGTTCTACAGATCCCATTTTACAAATAAAAATTAAGGCTTAGATAAACTGCCAAGATATAGCTACCTAGAGGCAGCTCTGTAACAGCAATTAAGAATGACTAGACTTGAATCACAGACTCACAATTGCTGGCTGTACAGTCTTACACATGGCACTCACTTCTCTGTAACTCACTTTCCTCTTCAGTAACATAGGAATAAGATGATACACATAGAGCATGCAGAACAGTGCCTAGTACGATGTAACTAAGCACTCAAAAGTTAGCTGTTATTAGTTTTCCTAAGGTCACACTGAAGTCCATGCTCTTTTCACTATTTCATAACGAAGCTCTGGAATTCTGCTATCTGTAATTCAAAACAACCCACAATCTGGCCCTTTTCTTGTTATTTCATCGACTCCCCTCACATACTCTTTCTAGCTTGCATCATTTATTGATTCATTTATTCGCTGATTTAACAAACACTGTAGCCAGCTTTCTTTAGCCTAAGCATGGTGGAGGTACAAAGAGGACTGAGGCACAGTCCCTTCTCCATTGAGCTTTAAATTCAGTAAGAGAGACAAATGTCCACCGTATTTATATGGACGAAAATTATAGAGACTCAAATTACAAATTGTGTGTACACAGATTTTAGACAGCTTCCTCAGCCTGGGGACTCAGGGAAGTCTTCACTGAGAAGGTGGCTTTAGATTTAGGTTTTAAAGAAAGCATAAGAGTAATATATAAACTTGATATAATTACAGTTTTTCTATTATAGTAAATTTTATATTTATAGTAAATTAACATACTTATACTGTTATTATTATTATAGCATATATTTATACCTTTATAGTATAAATATACAATATACAATATTTACAATATTTAAGGTTGGGATTTAATTGTGATTTATATTTGCAACTCCACCAATATCCAGAATGATGTCTGGTGTGCAGCAAGTATCCGATGAATAAATGAGTACTGATGAGGAGGGTGCCTGCCAGTAAATAGTATTCACAAGGTTTGATTCTTACCTTTTTTCTAACAGTGGCAGGACAAACAAATAAGATGTGATATAATTATCCACATGGATTCCAGTAAATCAGTAAGAAAAACTGAATAAGAATTCAAAAGTATTTTTTCATTTCTGATCTTTAGTTTCACCCACACAGCAGACCCAGTCTCAAAAGACATCCATCTTTCTGTGCCAATTCATTGTAATTTAAATAGAATAACTAGGGAAGGCAGCTACTGTACACATAGAACAAATTAAAAATGAAGGTCTATATTCTCATGTGTTGATTTTTTTTTCCGTAAAACTTTGCATTTTAAATCTAGTTAAATATAACAGACAATCCTTGAGACATAACTATGTGCAAATAAGAATCAAGGAAATAATGAAATTTTTTTAAAAAAAAACCTCTTTATATTGTGAAACAATTTTACAGAAATGGTTTTAGCTTATCTAATGTACCAACAAACTCTTATTCAAGCAACGAAGAGCTTTTTCTTCGAAAGGGGATCACAGTCCAAATAAATTATATCCTCCAAATTAGTGTGAGAAGATTGCCAGAAATTTCTCCAGTAAGTCCATGTAGTCACCTGTGGGATTTTTTTTCCACTTATTTTCCTCAGATTGATCTAAAACATCTTGAACAATTGGACCAGGCAGAAAATATACATATATTATGCTGTTATCTTCATTGACAGCCATAATCCAAATGAATTTTTTCGAAAGTAATTTAGCATTGACTGGTTAAACATGCAAACTACCTCTTTGAGTCAGAGATACAGCCAGACTCCTTCATATTAGGAACAGAAAATAAATATTTGGATATTTCGTCACAAATTGGAACTGTCTTGGAAGGCAGTTCAAATGTGAAAACAAAATAAATTATCTAAATTTAAAATATTTTATTCCATCCATCACAGTGACAAAAGCAGCTGCATTTTTTTCTTTCTGAGTCTAATATTAGAAAACATATAATTATATTTAACAGATAATTTGAGGAAAGGTATGCCTTTTTAGCTCTCCCCCATTTTGCTCCATCAAAAGTATATTTTAAAAGGGGATTTTTAATGATCTTTAATCCAGGTAGTAACTACAGCCTGGAATTTAAGAATGTAGCCTCTGGACCCAGAAGCCTGGGCTCACAGTCCACTAACTAGCACTGTCTCAGGTAAGTTTACTTAATTCAGCTGTGGCTTACTTTCCTATCTGTGAAATGGGAATGATGAAAGCACCTGCCTCATGGGTAGAGTGAGGCTTGAATAAGATGTGCTTCTGGTACATAATTAACCCTCTACACATACTTGCTTGCAGGAATAGAATGCATATATCTCCATTTTGAGTTCAGAAAATATATTTAAGTTTTAGAAGAATTCATCTTATAAACACCCAAGGGCTACTATTTTTAAAGCTAGAAATATATTTGATTATGGTAGCAGTGTTGAGGAAATTTCCACCAATACCCAAGTCAACAATTTCTTTTATCATCTCAATTTTGGCCCTTTGATTCAACTTAACACCACAGATCATTCCCCCCTAATGTACCTTAAAATGGATACCCAAATGGTGACAACCAAAAATTCAAAATGTTTAAAATCTGAAGAGCTTTCAGTAGTTGATAACTGCAAAGCAACAATGATTAATTTTACTATTGCTGTTTTTCTAAAGAATTTCACACATTGACCCCACTGCTACACGTTTGTATGTTTACTATGTTTGAGGCACCACAACTACTTTGTGCAGAGGGTTCAACAGTGAGTAGGACCAGATACTGATCCTAAGGATCTCAAGGGACTCATAGTGTGATGGGGGAGCTGCCATCTGTGTACATGGTGATAAAGAAAAGTGCCACAATAGAAGTCATGTAAGCCTGGTGCCTGCCTGGAGCTCTGATCTCATCCAGAAGTACTCTCTCTCTCTTTCTAGCATGTTCCAGAGCATTGGCTTTCACTTTTATTTTAAAGTAAAGTTGTTCCAACCTCTGAGACTTACTCTTGCATTTGCCTGGACTCTTCTCCATGAAGTTCACAAGGTTGGCTTTGTTATCATTTAGGTCTCAGCTCAAGTATTCCTCCTCCTCAGATAAAGCGTCCTGACTAACTGGTGTTAAGTAGCTCACTGTATGACTTTATTGTTGCTGCTGTAACAGATTACCACAACTTCAGTGGCCTAAACAGCATGAATTTATAATTGTACAGTTCTGAAGGTCAGAAGGCTGACACCCATCTCACCAGGTTAGGATCAAGGTGTCAGCAGGGCTGTGTTCCTTTCCACACAATCTTAGAGAAAATCTATTTCCTTGCATTTTCCAGTGTTGGGGAGGAAATACAATTTTCCTCAATCCTCATAAGTTTGTAGTTGGAACAGACCCCTGTAACAAAAGGCAGATTAACAAGAAAAAAACAAGCAGTTTATTAAACACAAGCAGTGCGCATCATACAGGAGAAACCTCAATAAAAAGTAACGAAAGGTAGTGGCTTAGAACTCTGGCTTATATAACATCTTAAATAAAGAACAGCAAATCTGTAGAGAGATGACAAGACAGAGGAAAGTTGTTTTCAGTTTCCAAAGGTTGGTAATTGTGTGAAGGTAAATATATATGAAGAAACTAATCGATTAAGATTTGCTAGAGGATTTCTCTGGTGCCATCGCTGGGCTGATAAAAGTTGTCTCCAGCAAAGGAGAATTTATATCCTGTCTTTAGGCAGAAAAGGGGGAAGATAGAGAGATCTCTTTTCCTATTTGCTGCTTCTTAATTTCCTCTAACTCAAAAATAATTTTTACATCAAAGAAGCATAGTTTGGAGAAACATATTCTGGT
>NW_007726975.1:89620-94494 GCF_000696425.1 Galeopterus variegatus | reverse complement strand
TATTATTATGTGTTTGTTATATGAAAAGCCCCCTTCTACCTCATTTCCTCTATACTATTCTGTAATCTTCCTGAAAATAAGAACTTGATCTACTTTGATCACAGCAGCATCCCCAGCCCACAGAGTGACACCTGGCAGGAAGTAGGGACTCAATAAATTCCTGTTAAATAAATAAATAAAGTAAGTTTTGGCAACTACTGTAAGCTTTAAAGAGGCAGTGCTGCCTAAATTACCTGGAAGGTAGATAAGGAGATTATTGCATAAAAAAAACACAGAGACTTTCCAGCACACCTGAGAGAAAGCAAGGAATGCAACATGATGGTGCTATCAAAGGAGTGGCCTCAGATGGAAGAGACTGAAAAACATGATTCAGAGCCAAGTCACCAAAAATTTTTTAGACTTCATCCTGTGTGTAATAAGAACCATTGAAGGATTTTACATGGAGGAGTAACTTGATTAGCTTTGCATGTATAAAGACACTTTGTCACTTATGTCATTCTCCAATAAGATTGTTTTAAGGAAATCCATGTAGGAGGCTGGAAAGCAAGGTTTTTTCCTATCTTCCAAGGTTTTAGCTGGTTAATCTGATGAACTGATGAATGTCAAGGTATTAATAGAAAATCATTAATAGAAAATCCATCCCTTGGAGAGTGACATTATGAAGATGGAAAAATAAATGATTCCCAGCATTGCTCCCCTGACAACTGATCAACTTATAACTACTGAAAAGCACAGGCTGTCAACCTGGAACTGCTGGAGCTTTGGGGAAGAGAAGAAGAGACCAGCAGAGTCTGTGAAGGCATGAAAACCCATGGCAAGAGAGAGTAGAGACATCTCTGACCTTTCTGAGCTCTGGCAACTTCAGGGCCAATCTGGTGAGGGGCAGGGAGAAGCTGCAGCACATGGAGTGCCTTCCAGGAGCCACCAATAGCCACAGCTCAGCCCTTTGTGTGAAGCTGTTTGGAGTCTACAAGGGAGAAGAGGGCTTCAAATCACACCATACTAGCTCCCAGGCCAGTGAGACCACTGCCAGTGTTCCCATGGACCTGCATAAAGAAAGGAGCCATAAGAGGTTGAAGAGTCATTGTGAGGGCCCTGGGCATGGTCTGCCCCACAGGACACATGTGGAGTGTGAAGAGGAGGTTGGCCCACTGGGTGAACATTGGGGCACAGCATGGAAAGGTGATCTGCCTTCTAGTTGGTACAGGTGTCACTCAGTGGAGACCAGACAGAACAATAGAACTGCAGGGGGCACAATTGACAGGAAAGACTTAGTTCTGAGCCAGAATTTCCACACAACCCAGTCATATCTGACCTCACAAGACTGAGAAGTGATTAAAATGCCAACTATTAAAATATGATCTGCACAAAAAGACTTGCTAGAGAATCAGCACCAAAGCAACAATTTAGCTCAAGCACAGAACTCAACTTCTGGTCCCCAGAGGAAGTTCTCCCAATTTGGGAATTAACCACAGGACAACAAATCTGTTCCAGTGCAGAATTTAAGTTGTGATGGTAGCTAATAATCCACCACAGAATGGAAAAACAAAACAAAACAAAACAAACAAACAAACAAACAAACAAAAAAACCCAAAACAAAAAACACAGACCAGAGACAAAGCTCTGATATTAAGCAGTTAAGGTCTAACACCACCAAAAAATACCTGTAAAACCTAGAAGAGGTAGCAGTCTCCTCCAATGTCCAGGCATGAACATAAAGACACAGAGATTGAAAAAGAACAGAGATATCACACCAGAAAAGGAAACAAACCAAGCACCACCAATGGAATCAGAAGAACAGCAGATTTATGAAATGTCAGACAGAGAATTCAAAGTAACCCTCTGAAGAATGCTCAGGGTATCACAAGAAAATACAGATAGAAAATTAAATGATATCTGGAAAACAATTCAGGAACAGAATGAGAAACTTGACAAAGGAATAGAACCAATTAAAAAAAATAGAGATTCCAGACATAAAAAATACATTACCTGAACTAAAAACTCAGTAGATATCTCCAACAGTAGACTTAATCACATTGAGGAAAGAATCAGTGAGCTCAAAGACAGAACATATGAAATTATCCAATCATAGGAGCAAAAAGAAAAAATAGAACAGAAATACAGAAAATGTGAGACTCCTTCTGCAAAATAACTTCCACATAATTTGCATACCTGCAGGAGAGGAAAAAGAAAGAGACCTGGAAAGCATATTCAAGAAATAGTTGAATATTTCTTGAATATTCTTGAATAGTTGAAATAGACTGAAAATTTGCCAATAATTGAGAAAGATGATAGCATCCAGGTATAGGAAGCTCAGCAGTTGCCAATCAAATTCAATCCAAAGAAAATCTCAAGGCATATCATAATCAAATTATTGAAGATCAAAGACCAAGAAAGAATATTTAAAGCAGCAAGAGGAAAGACACACATAACATTCAACAGAGCCCCAATACATCTCTCAATAGATTTCTCAGTAGAAACCCTACAGACTAGAAGAGAATGGGATGGTATATCCAACCTCAGAATACTCCAGTATCATAAATGTGGTGAATAAATGATATACATCCTAAGTATGAAGACTAAAGAACAAATCTAACAGAAATAACATACAACAACAACGATTTAAGAGATAAGCAATATTAAAAGATGTAACTTGAAACAATGAAAGGTCAAAAAGTTAGGGGTGGAGTGGGGAATGATGCAAAGTGTAGAGTTGGCTTTCTTTTTTTCTTTTTAATTATCTATCAAAGTTAAGTTGTCATTAGTCCAAAAAAATCTCTTATAACTCTAACATGATTTTTGCAAGCCTCATAGTAACCATAACACAAAAACTTATAAGAGACATACTAAAAATAAGTAATGAGAAATCAACATATACTGCTAGAGAAACCCATTCAGTCACAGTAAGACTGGAAGAAAGGGGGGGGGGATCTATGAAACAACTGGAAAAAAATAATAAAATGGCAGTAGTAAGTTCCTGTATATCAATAATAGCTCAAAATGCAAATGGATTAAATGCCCAAATTAAAACATACAGAATTGGTCAATGGATTATAAAACAAGAACCAATAATAAGCTGTCTACAGGAGACTCACTTCACCTATAAAGACACACACCAACTGGAATTTTGAGCAACAATCTTAAGGAAACACACTGAGATATGAGAAGATTCAGTTAGACAATATAATGAAATGAGAAAAAAAAAACCCAGGATATGAAAGAGGGAATTTACCAAGAGATTAGTACCTTTGAAAAGAATGTAGCAGAACTCATGGAACTGAAAGATTTACTTAATGAAATAAAAAATACAACTGAGAATTTAAGCAACAGACTAGAACTAGCAGAAGAAAGAATTTCTGATTTTGAAGACAGTCTCTTTGAAATAACCCAGGGAGACTGACTGACTGACTGACTAAATAAATAAATAAATAAATAAGAAAAGGAAAAAGAATTTTTAAAAAATGGAGAAAATGTAAGAGAGATAGCAGACAACTTTAAGTGCACAAACTTTCAAATCATGGGCATTCCAGAAGGGGAGGAGAAAGGAAAAGGCATGGAAAACCTAGTCAACGAAATAACAATGGGAAATTTCCCAGGTATAGGGAGAGACACAGACTTTCAGACACAAAAGGCTCAAAGATCCCCAAAAAGATTCAACCCAAAAAGATCCTATCAAGGACACATTATCGTCAAACTAGCAAAGCTTAAAGACAAAGAGCAAATCTTAAAAGAAGGAAGAGAAAAGAATCAAGTCACCTATAAGACTAACAGCAGACTTCTCAACAGAAACTTTATAGGCAAGAAGAAAATTTGGTGATATATTCACAATACTAAAAGAAAGAGAGGCAGTCAAGAATACTATACCCAGCAAGGCTGTCCTTCAGAAAGGAAGGGGAAATAACGTATTTTCCAGACAAACAAAAATGGCAGGAGCTCACCACTGCATGACCAGTCCTGCAAGAAATCTTAAAGGGAGTCCTGCATCTGTATTCCAAAAACTAATAATTACTACCATGAATACACAAGAAAGAACAAAACCCAGTGGTAGAACAAAACTGCAAATGAGAAAGAGAAAGAAGCTAAATCTTACCACACCAAAAAACCATAATGACAATGAAACAAAAGCAAACTTTCAGTCTCTTTGGAAGATGATAGGGAAACAATTCATTTTTCTAAAACTAGTATGTTAAAAGGAAAAATCAAGCATTTATCCTGTCTTTCCTATATGAATTGTTCCTCAGGGTAACCATAAATAGCTGAGGAAGGAACATTTCTGTTTATTGAAGTATACCACCTAGTAAATAAACAGGGAATAAAATAACTAGGATATGGTATTTTGCAAACTGCTTTTGAAATAATGAATCTAGCATATGATCATCAATATCCGCTAACATCACAGAGAGATGATCAGACGTTATGGGCCTCCTGCAGTAAGAGCATATAGCTCTGAAGCCAAATCTAACCTAAGCGAAACCAAGCCTCAAGATCCAGTAACCAATCATCAGGAAATGCAGGGGACCATGGAACATTGTAAAGGACAGCACTGGGATGGAGCCAGCAAATCCAGCCTTGGGAAAATTTATGGAGTAAAATGGAAAAATTAGGTGAATGGGAAATCTATAGATTAAAAGAAACTTAAGAGACAGCTGACATAGTAACCAATGCAACAAGCAGAACTTGTTTGGCTCCTGATGTAAAAAAATCAATTGTAAGAAAGAAAGAGGGAGGGAGAGAGAATTGGAGAAGTTTAAATATGTTTAATGTTTGATTATATTAAGGAATTATTGCTGGTTTTAAAAATGTTTAATGTTAAAAAATAATTAAGAAACAAATGTTGTGGTTACTGACTTTATAATCTACATAGGGCAGTTTAT
>NW_007726975.1:87630-89136 GCF_000696425.1 Galeopterus variegatus | reverse complement strand
TGCGATCCGTTGCCGGACACGGAAAAAGACAAAAGACAAAAAAAAAAAAAGAAAGAAAGAGGGAGGGAGAGAGAATTGGAGAAATTTAAATATGTTTAATGTTTGATTATATTAAGGAATTATTGCTGGTTTTAAAAATGTTTAATGTTATAAAATAATTAAGAAACAAATGTTGTGGTTACTGACTTTATAATCTACATAGGGCAGTTTATTTAGATAGAGTTACATAGCAGTAGTTCTTCTCTGAGATCAATATGATATTGATATGCTTGTATTTTAGGGTTTGATTTACAATAAATTTTAATTGATTGAAAAAGAAAGAAAATAACTGTTGAGACATAATTTTATATATAGTATAAATTCCTCAATAGTAAAAATGGGCTAAATTCAAAACTGAACTTGTCAGTAGCAGGCTTATGCAGAAAGACGTAGTGAAGAGATATCACCAGGCAAAAATTAAATGGTCATACAGAGAAACATAAAAATGCAGTAAGTATCAGAAATATAAATGACTATTTACTGTTCAAGACAATTTTAGTCATTGTGAGTTTTCAAGTACGTAAATAATTAAAAATATATGGAGATAATAAAAAGTCAGGAGAGGGTAAATGGAATTAAGAGTTCTAAGGTCATAATATTGCTTAGGAAGTGCTAAAACATTAATTTATATTTGACTGTGATAATGTTTTAAAAATTCAATCTCTATGCTATTCTCTAAGTGAACAATAAAAGAATGAATGACAAACAAGCAAAAATAAAGCAGTTACTAATAGACCTAATGGGAGAGATAGACTCCAACACAATAGTAGTTGGGGACCTTAACACCCCACTAGCAGCAAAGGACAGATCATTTAGACATAAAATTAAGTACAGAACATCAGAATTAATCTCTCCTTGAGGCCAGTTGGATCTTACGGACATTAACAGAATATTTCATTCAACATCTGCTGAATACACATTCTTCTCAGTAGTAGCACATGGAACATTCTCTAGAATAGACCATATGCTAGGACACAAAGCAAGTGTCAAAAAATTTTTAAAAGTTGAAATTATGTCAACTACCTTGTCCAACCACAGTGGAATAGAACTAGAAATCAACAACAAAAGGGACACTAGGAACCATAAAAATACATGAAAATTAAACAACATGCTCCTAAACAACAAATGGGTCAAAGAAAAAAATCAAAAAGTAAATTAGAAAATTTCTGGAGACAAATAAAAATGAAAACACGATATACCAGTACCTTTGGGATACAGCAAAAGCAGTTCTAAGAGGGAAGTTTATAGCAAAAAATACCTACATCAAAAAAGAAGAAAACCTTCAAATAAACAACCTACAATTATACCTCAGGACACTAAAGAACCAAGAACTAACCAAACCCAAACAGTAGAAGGAGAGAAACAACAAAGAACATACAGAAAGAAATGAATTAGAGATTTTTTTAAAAAATACAAAAAATCAATAAAACAGTTTTCTTGAAAAGATAAAGTTAGTAAATCTTTTGC
>NW_007726975.1:85201-87137 GCF_000696425.1 Galeopterus variegatus | reverse complement strand
CCTACATCAAAAAAGAAGAAAACCTTCAAATAAACAACCTACAATTATACCTCAGGACACTAAAGAACCAAGAACTAACCAAACCCAAACAGTAGAAGGAGAGAAACAACAAAGAACATACAGAAAGAAATGAATTAGAGATTTTTTTAAAAAATACAAAAAATCAATAAAACAGTTTTCTTGAAAAGATAAAGTTAGTAAATCTTTTGCTAGACTAACAAAGAAAAAATGAGAGAAGACTCAAATAAATAAAATCAGAAATGAAAAAGGAGATATTACAACTGATACCACAGAAATACAAGGGATCATAAGAGACTATGATGAACATCTATATGCAAACAAACTGGAAAACCTAGAAGAAATGATAGATTTCTGGATGCATACAACTTAACAAGTTTGAATCATGAAGAACTAGAAAACCTAAACAGACCAATAATGAGTAATGAGATTGAAATAATAATAAACGGTCTCCCAACAAAGAAAACCCAGGGCCAGATATCAGGACCAGATATACACAAATCAATAAATGTGATACATCACATCAACAGAATGAAGGAAAAAAATTATGATCATTTCAATAGATGCAGGCAAAGCAATTGATAATATCCAACACCACTTCATGATAAAAACATCAATAAATTAGATATAGAAGGAATGTACCTCAATACACTAAAATCCATGTAGAACAAATTCTTTCATACTGAATGGCCAAAGACTGGAGGCATTTCCTTTAAGGTCTGGAACAAGACAAGGATACCTGCTTTTTCCATTCTTACTCATCATCGTACTGGAAGTTCTAGCCAGCACAATAAGGCAAAAGAAAGCAATAAAGAACATTGTTTTATTTATTTTAAAGGAGGAAGTCAAACTATCCCTATCTGCAGATGGCATGATTATATACATAGAGACCCCTAAAGACTCCATCAAAAAATAACTAGAACTAATAAATCAATTCAGTATAGTGGCAGGATACAAAAATCGATAGCCTTCCTATACATCAATAATGAAATAGTTGAAGAAATAAAGTAATTGCATTCCCAATAGCTACAAAAAATAAAATAAAATAAAATATCTAGAAGTAAATTTAATCAAAGAGATGAAAGACCTCTACAATGAAAACTATAAAACATTGGTGGAAAAAATGAAAAGGACACAAATAAATGGGAAAATATCCCATGTTTTAGTGTTGGAAGAATTAATTGGTAATATCATCAAAATGTTGATATTACTCAAAGCATTCTACACATTCAAGGCAATCCCTATTAAAATACTAATAACATTCTTCACAGAAATGGAAAATAATGATCTTAAAGTTTCTATGGAACCACAAAAGACCCTGTATAGCTATAGCAATCTTAAACAGAAAGAACAAAGTTGGAGGCATCACACTTCCTGACTTCAAAATATACTATAAAGCTATACTAACCAAAACAGCATGGCACTGATATAAAAATAGACAAATACACCAGTGGAACAGAATAGAGAGCCCAGAAATAAACCCACACACTTACACCCAACTGATTTCCAACAAAGTTGCCAAGAATATACAGTGGGGAAAGCACAGCCTCTTCAATAAATAGTGTTAGGAAAACTGGATATCCACATGTGGAAGATTGAACCTAGACCCCTATCTCTCACCATATGCAAAAATCAACTTGAAATGGATTAAAGGCCTAAATTTAGGATCCAAAACAATGAAACTACTAGAAGAAAACATAGAGGAAATGCTACATTAAATGGAAGAGGGCAGCACTTTTTTTGACACAAACAACATGGATGAGCTTGGAAAAAATTATGTTAAGTGAAATACACCAGGCACAGAAAGAGAAATACCACATGTCCTCACTCATGAGTGGGAGCTAAGCAAGGAAGGAGAGAGAGAGAGAGAGAGAGAGAGAGAGAGAGAGAGAGAGAGAGAGAGAGAGAGAGAGAGAGA
>NW_007726975.1:82071-84214 GCF_000696425.1 Galeopterus variegatus | reverse complement strand
GAAGGAAGGAAGGAAGGAAGGAAGGAAGGAAGGAAGGAAGGAAGGAAGGAAAGACAGACCACAGTAAAACATTGAACTTTCAGAACGAAAGGACAGACCTCTTTTGATGAGTGGTTAAAATGAAAACCAAAACAATAATGTTGAATTGATTTTGTAAAAGTGATTGTGTCAAAGAATTAAAAGCACACAGAAAGATACTTTGGCAGAAAACCCCTTAGAATGAAGATTTGTGATTCTTAAATATTTTTAATATGCTTCTGATGAAATATTTTCTTTATGATCATAACTTTAAGATCTAAAAGGAACCATTAGAAAAAAACGGTTTGAGAAAATATTTTGTTCATGTTCAGCTTCAAGGGAGTTAGAAGATGATGGGGTGAGACTGAGCTTTCTATTCAGTGAGAAAGCCAAACTATATTCTTAAACAAAACAAAACTAATTCATGATTAAGTTGCACAATTCTTTCTTTCTAGAGATTCCTAAGTACTTTTTTATTCCTAAACTCAAGTCTAGTTCCCATCTTTTCAATTTCTTGCATTTATTACCTCCTTGCCCCTGTTAACTCAGTGTGTGTTGGGATAATTGCTGGGCAAGGGCCTATGGATAACCCTTTTTGCATGGTTTAACTTAGCATTCTGGAATTCACAGTTTCACAAGTACAGACAAGCAGAACTGCTCAAGCTGGTATTGGATGCAATTTGTCAACCTGTTTCAGCCTGATAGCCAGTAAAATCAAGGAACTATAGGTCGTAAGTGAGTGTAGAGGTCATCTGTTTCCTGGCAACATACAGTGTGGTTAGGAACCAGCAGCATCAACAGCATCGTCTTGTTTGAGATGTAGAACCTTGAGCCACATCTCAGATCTGCTGTATCTTGTATTTTAACAAGACCACCCAAGTGATTCGCTTGACTGCTATATACCACCTCCAACCAAGTGACAATCCAACCTATATTTGAATGTGTTCAGTCACAAGAACTCCCTATTTCACAAGGCAGCTCATTCCAAGTCCTTCTTCTTCCAAAACATCCTAACCACTACTTAAAATTCATTTGGAAATGTTGCCTTAATGATAACTTTCTTTTGCTCAAATGAATCATTCAATAACTAAACGCAATAATCATCTTTATTTTCCAGTCTTCTTTCTAACAGTGTTTCTTTTCCAACAAAATTGATCTACCTGTGTCACACAACAACCCTAGTGGTCAATTCTGTTGATAACCTGGCCCACAACATTCTTCCTCTCTTTTCTTGTATCTCTGCTTGTGTAGATTCTATTCACTCACGAAACTCCAACATCTTGTGGTTTGCCAGTCAATATCATGTGTTTTACCTGTTTCAATTGGTTTTATTATTATTTAGGTATAATTAGGCCAACAAATTAAAGGATGACTGCCATTGAAAAGTTAGTTTGTAAACCATAATTCCCAAGAGGAGGAGGTATGCCATGCTGTGGGGGGGACATATGGAGAAGCACCAGGGTCAGTCAGGAGGCAGAGGAAGAGGGGGAAGAGCCTTTAATGTGGTTTCTGTAGGGAGAAACAGGTGAGACAGAGTAAGCAGGTTTAGAATTGGCTACTTTGAATAATNAAAAAAAAAAAAAACATGTTTGATATACTTTCTAAGAAACTTGAGTGCTTTTGTCTTAGTGTACAGCAGAAACATTGATCTTTGTACTTTCATTGGGAGACTGAGAGGGGGAAAATTGGTAATTCTGAGGAGTTCCTCTAGTTTACACTTCCAACAATAACAATTCACAGGAGCATCTTGGGCACAAAGGAAAATTAATGGGAGAAGCCAAAGATATGATAATAAAGTCCTGCTCCAAGCATCTTTCTCTCTCTCTCTTTTCTCCTAGAGTAAAATTAGATATGATCTCTAGAGATTGTATCCAGGCTTTAATTCATCAACCAAAATGTTCACTGATGACAAAATTAGTAGGGTCCTGCTGGACAGTCACAGGGCTTATCCTCTGGGGTTCCACCTGCTTTGCCAAATTCCTGATCTCTCAAGGAGAAAAAGTGCCTCACCAGCCTGGCGCATGTCCTTTCAAGATGCTTGACAAGCATACATTGGTTTGTAGTGAAGCACAGGTATGTGTTTACACATACATAAGTACACACACACGGTCATGCGCTCACATTC
>NW_007726975.1:69749-81183 GCF_000696425.1 Galeopterus variegatus | reverse complement strand
GAAGCACAGGTATGTGTTTACACATACATAAGTACACACACACGGTCATGCGCTCACATTCATGCACACTCACAATAGCACGTGACAAAATGCTCTGACCTAGATCCCGGTCAAGACATTTCTAAACCAAATGTATTGTCTCCCTTTCCCCTTTCAGTCCAACTGGAAGCCCTACATTGTTACAGAAGGTCCTTGGTTGATGGCAATGCGATGAGGGCAGCCCAATTTGCTGTGAAACAAAGTCAAAGGAATCCAGTTTGTCTCCATATTTAAGTTCTGGGAGCTCTCCTGGAGGGAACACTTGTGAGATCTTTGTAGTCAACTGGATGTAAGACACTATAATCAGGGAATGCAGCAAGATTTCCTTAAGTCCTCATTCCCATAAGGATCATAGGCAAAATCTTATACAAGAGAAAGGGAACCAAAGATATAAATTACTCTAAAAAGGAAGTGATCCGTAATACATTTTTATAATGCAAAATTACTGCTCAAAACTGATTTCTTATTTCTGGTGATCCTTGACTGCTCAGTCACATATTCTAATGAGTTGCCAGGGAGTTGATTGGAAACTGTTTCTGGAAGGGCTTGCTCACTGTAGATGATAAGGCAGGACCTTGGCCATTTCATTGGGACATTCCCGGTTGTCAATATGCAGATGTCTTTGCTCTTGATTTGTGTTTCTGGAAGGGCTTGCTCACTGTAGATGATAAGGCAGGACGTTGGCCATTTCATTGGGACATTCCCGGTTGTCAATATGCAGATGTCTTTGCTCTTGATTTGTCAGATTCTCAAATGTCCTACATAGGAAGGACAGTGGTAGGGTTTATAGACCTAGTTTACAGAGTTTTAGGATGCAAGTGGGAAAGAGAAACTGAGGAATCACGCCATTCAATATGCACTGGTGTCTCTATTCACTGTTTCAAGGAGGGCCTTTTCCCACCCCAACAAACTGTCACCTGGTCCTTCACTCCAGAGAGTCAACTTCTCAGCTTCACTGACAGGAAAAGCTGCCTGATAGCATAGGTTAAGGGAGGGTGTCCAAAGTTTTAACTGTTCCTTAAGCAGATTTTTAGTTAATCTCACATTTCCAGTCATACCTGCACCCCTGCCTCCAGATGTGTCTGGTGTCTCCTGCCTGTTGGGGTTTGGCAGTGAGAATCAGCTTGCTTCTTGTTTGTTTTCTCCCATTACAAGCACTGATGTTTCAAAATGTTCTGGTCTACTACCATAATTACCACTGATCCATCTGTTTTCCCAGTCGTAAGATTTTTCTACCCTCCCTTGAATGCTGTCATTACCTCCTTTGTTTTCTAGAATCTTATGGGCTTATGCTTTTCTTGGGTGGGGAGGGAGAGGAACATCTGTCAAAGAGGGATGAGTTAGTCATACTCCTCAGTTCATGACACAGCAAATGTTCTCTCTTGTTTATTTGTTTATATGTCTATTTATTCTCTTTTATCCTTTTCCCACTCCAAACCCCTTCCTTCTTCAAAGGCAATGATTCCTTGTGTATTTAATACATATATTTTTGAGTACTTAAAAAGGTGTATTTTGTTTCACATAAATAAATTTAAATTTATACACATCATATTGTGTTGTAGTTCTTATTTGATTTCTCACTTTTTATCATTCAGCATCACGTTTTTAAGATCCAGCCATGCTACTATGTTTACATCTAATGATTTATAACATTTCTTATTCCTTTACTGGAATTTCTTTTGATTATGGATATATTGATTGGAGTTCCATATTTTTTTTTTCTCAAAACATACCTACAATTCAGCTCTACAATTTTCAGTTTTAGTTTTTACCAAAATGGAGCAAGAACTTGAAGATGTTATTCAAACAATTTGAATGTAAAGTGCTCCCAGACATTTGTTACTTCACCCCAGTCTTTTACAGCTAACTTACCCCCATCTAATCCAGCAGTAATTAAAAGAATAATTTCTTCAAACATATTTTAATAAGTTTTGTCAAAATTGATTAAATTAGATAATTGCAATAACAAGTACGACTAGCCTAATCCAATTTGAGGATAAACACAACAGAATGTTGGTAAACATGCACCTCAATCCGAGGACACTATGGCTCTCAATTGCCAGCACATTAGAGAGCAGCAGGTATTCAGCAGGCCTTGGGCATCCACTGGGCTATTTTACACTAGAATGTGAGCACTGGTTACTCCAAGAGAAATTCTATAGTTTTTGTTTGTTTGCTTGTTTCGGAAAATACCCTATCAATCTGATACTGTGGTGATACGGAATCATGAGATGGTGGTCATTTCTCTATGCTTTTGGTGCCCATCTGGATGAAAAATGCAAGATTTTAATATGGTTGCAGAGAAAACAGAACTGATTTATGGTTTGTAATTACGTGTTTCTTATTATGCATTGTCACATTACGTATTTCCCATAGATGCAATTTGTTTTCCCTCTAGGGCAAGGGAACCCAAACTCCTTCTAAGAAGGGATAGATAGCAAATATTTTAGGCTTTGTGTGTCATGTAGGTCTCTGGAGCATATTCTTTTTTCTTTTGTTTGTTGATTGGTTTTATAACATCTTAAAAATAAAAAGCCATTCTTAGCTCATTAGAGCTGATTGTTTATAGGACCCTGGCACCTCCTCTCTCTCTCTCTCTTGCTTTCTCTCATCATGTGATCTGCCTGTACCCACAGGCTGTCTGCTGCTTTCCACCAAGGGTAGAAGCAGCCTGAGGCCCATGCCAGATGCAGCTGTCCCAGAAACATAAGCCAAATACAACTCTTTTCCTTACAAATTACCCAGTCTTAGGTATTTCTGTTATAGCAACACAAAATGGACTAATACATCTGTGTTCTAGAACATGGTGCTAGAGTTAGGGAAATGAAAGACACTTTCCCTACTTCAGGGTATTAAGGGTACCTGGGCTCTACACAGTGGCTTTTGAGTAGTGAGCTGACCAGCCTACAGGAATTCTGGGGAAGAAATACGGCCATGGATGGGCATTAGTAGTTAGTGCTGGCAGAGGGCAGCAGCAGTGATAGCCACCTGTGCCTCTGCAGGTGTGCAATGCCCGCAGACATGCAGCATGGGAAGCTCTGGCTGTGAAATTAAAGTAGGAAAGAAATGCTGTGACGGGTGCCTTGCGGAGGCTAATAGGACTGTGTTTGCAATCACCTGTAAGATATCATCAGGAGACTTTCAGAAAAAAAAGCAGCAAGGACTTTTTAGAGGGTGGGGGCAGAAGCAAAAAGACACTGCTTCCCATTGTTAGTGTTATCCAATTTTATATTTAATCCAAAAGCTTAAAGATGGCCTGGAAAAACACAACTCCCGTGTGTTTCTCAGATTGCTCCTGATGTAGTTTTTCTCTCATGTAAATGAAAGTAATAGTTTTCAAATAAGAGAATAGTGCTGTGTGATCAGGAAACCAACGCACCAGTTCTAGTCAGGCTACCCCATAGCTGCTTGACCTTGGAAAAGTCCCTCACCCTTTTGGCCTCATGTTGTTCTTCCACATAATAAAGCGTAAGGCAAAAGTGTCTAAGGACCTGTCTTGTTTTAAATGTGCCATACAATAATTTGATATTAAAGCCACTGATAAAATAACAATGGTTTATTGAATCACCTACCATGTTCCAAATATGATGCTATGTAATCAGACTACTGAAGGAAAGAGAGTCCCTGCCCTCAAGAATTTCCATAAAAGTAAACCAGCTGATAGAGTTTGGACATGTTGTCCCACCCCAACCACATGTGGAAATTTGATCCCCAATGTGTTAGTGTTGGGAGCTATTTGAATCATGGGGGCAGATTCCTCATAAATGGATTAATGCTCTCCCTGGGGGGTAGGGGTAATGAGGGAGTTCTCGCTCTATTAGTTCCCATGAGAGCTGGTTGTTTAAAAGACCCTGGCACCTCCCCTCTTTCTTTCTTGCTTCCTATTGCCATGGTATCTGCTTGTACCTGCTGGCTGCCTGCCACTTTCTGCCATGAGTAGAAGCAGCCTGAGTCCCATGCCAGATGTTGCTGTCCCAGAATCATGAACCAAATAAACCTTTGTTCTATATAAATTGCCCAGTCTCAGGTATTCTGTTACAGCAACACAAAATAGACTGACACAAGGTCTCTGCTCAAACATTACCTTATCCATAAGCCCTTTCCTGAGCATTTTACATTAAATAATATTCACCATTACTCCCAGTCCTCCTAGTCTGCTTTAGTTTAGTTTTGTTTTCCATAGCAGGTATTTCCACTTTACTTAAGACCTACATAGTTATGACACAAGGTCTCTGCTCAAACATTACCTTATCCATGAGCCCTTTCCTGAGCATTTTACATTAAATAATATTCACCATTACTCCCAGTCCTCCTAGTCGGCTTTAGTTTAGTTTTGTTTTCCATAGCAGGTATTTCCACTTTACTTAAGACCTACATAGTTGCTTATGTACTACTATAGGTTAAATGTGTTCCTGAAAGGTTCGGGAAATCCTATTAAGGTAATTGAAAGGTGGGGCCTTTAGGAGGTGATTAGATTGTGATGACTGTACCCTCACGAATGGATTAATCCATTGGTGGTATAATGGGTGGTCATGAGTGTGGTTCTGATGGTTCTGTAATGAGAGTGAGTGAGCAGGTTAGTTCTCTTGCTTGGCCATTTTGCCTCATGATGCCCCACATTGCTATAAAGTCACCACCAAGAAAAGGCCATCACCAGATGTGTTCCCTGGACTTTGGACTTCCTAGCCTCCAAAACTGTAAGAAATAAATTTTATTTCTTTATACATCATCCAGTTTCAGATATTCTGTTATAAGCAATAGAAATGGACTAATACAGAAAACTCCATCATGGTAGGGACTTTGTCCTAAAACAGTGCCTGACACATAAGTATTCAGTTAATATTTATTTGTTGAATGAAAGAAGAAAGGAAGGGAACTATGAACCAGGACAAAAAAAGAAGGTAGACTAAGGAAGACACTCTAAATCCATAACAGAAGAATTGACTCTGGGGGTGTTTGTTTAGAATTGTGATGGAACTTAAGTCCTTTCTGGGGAAAAAAAAAGTTTTAAATAGTATAAGAAAATGAATATGACTGATTGCAAACTGTGATAAATAAGTCCTAAAGAGAGAGAGAGAGAGAGAGATTACTCATATCTGAAAATATCCAGCTATTAGTGTTATTGGTATAATAAAGGGTCTTCATCCAAGTCTAGTTAGTCTTTGTCCAACATGTCCCAGATGGCCAGGAGAAAGGTAGCAAAGCGTGGGTGAAGGAAGAACATATTCTGACTCAAGGATACTTATTTCATTGTTAGACAATAGATTTATGATAGTGCTATTTATACTGCCCCCACATACACATGATTCAGCCCTGAGGGTTATCTCTGGATAACCACTGCCTGGGATGTCGTGTACTCATGTGTAGAGAAGATAAATCAGCACTGAGAAAGGAGAAATTTCCTCCAGAGGTTCACACCTTAATAAATGAGGGCAGTAGCAATAGGAAAAAAAAAAACTATTTCACAAATTAAAATTAGAAGAAAGGAGAGCAGAAGACTGGCCACCAATAAAATAAACTATAGAAAAGCAATCACTAGTGTGTGAATCATTCCCCAAGGCACAGTAAGTGAAAACTAATGCACAGATTGGAAGATGTACATACCTGCAAATGAATCGCTCTAGAATGAGAAAACAGCATTAAAAGAGTTTACATTTATTGAACATTTGCTATGTTGCAAGTCCTTACCTAAGCCTTTTATTAATTCATTTAATTCTCACTATAGCCTTATCATTGGTAGGTATCATTGTTTTCTTTAGGAGACACAGAGATTAAGCACCCACCCAAGGCCACATAATTAGGAAGTCAGGGGAGTCAGGAGTTGAACCCAAACAATCTGGTTCCAGAGCCCATAATTTTTTTAATATAAAATCTTTATTGAACTATAATTCATGTACCATAAAATTCACCCTTCTTAAGTATACAATTCAATGATTTTTAATGTATTTGTGAAGTTGTGTAACCATTACCACAGTCAATTTTAGAACATTTTTATCACTCCAAAAGAAACCCCATACCCATTGGCAAAGGCTCCCCATTTTCCTCCAGCTTCCCAGCCCTTGGCAACCACTCATCTACTTTCTGTATCTATGGATTTAGCTCTTCTGGACCTTTTAAATGAAAGGAATCATACAATATGTGGCCCTTCATTTGTCCATGTTGTAGCACGTATCGATAGTACCTTTCTTTTTTGTAAAATAATATTCCATTATATAGACATATAGACATTTTATTTATCCATTCATCAGCTGAAGACCATTTGGTTTCCTTTTGGCTACTGTAAACAATGCTGCTGTGAACATTTATGTACACGTTTTTGCGTGAATATGTTTTCATTTCTTTGGGTATATACACCAAGGAGTGTGATTGCTGAGTCATAGGGCAACTCAATGTTTCACCTCTTGAAGAATTCATGCTCTTTCTTGATCACTATGCCCTCTGGCACCTGACACAGGGTATTTTACATGACAAGTATGAAGTCACACTGTCTCCACAAAAATATTTTTGGGTTATTATTTCCTCCAGAAACTTTGTGGTTTTCCTCTCTTGAAGTTTAATATCCTGTTCTTTCAGCATACAATGGATCTTGACTAATTTGAAGTTTGAGATGAACAAGTATTATTGAATCTATGGTATGTGCCAAGGACAATTAGAACGCCTATGGGGGATTCAGAAAAAAAAAATGTGTTTCTTCCATCCTGTTTTCCTTTAATAAACATTTATTAAGCATCTACCAAGTGTCACTCACCAGTACTGGGCAAGAGGAATTTAAGTGTGAGTCAAAACCCTCATGAACCCTGTCCACATGGAACTTAAAGTGTCCTGGAGAAGCCAAATACATGGAAATGTGAACTGCTCTAAGGGCTACCAAGGAAAAATGTGCAGTGTTCTTAGACCCTATAATAGGAGCGTGAGGTCAAAAAACACTTCCTTGAGAAAAAAAAACATGTGAGTGAAGATCTGAAGGGCAAAAAGGAGTTAATTGGTGAAATGGGGAAAGTATTACAGGCAAATGGAACAGCCTGTGCCAAGGCCTAGAGGGAGGAAGGAACCATGTAGGTATGAGGACTCCAAAGAAGAGAGAGCTCAGAGAGCAGCAGATGCTGAGTATGACAGGCAGAGGGGCCAGACCATTCAGAGCCTTTTAGGTCAGGGTCAGGTTAAGAAGTTGGTTTTTTAACATTAAATAAAAGGGAGGCAAAAGAATTAAAAATAAAAACTGAAACAGATGCTTGTGTGCCAATAATCATTGCAGCATTATTCATAATAGCCAAAAGGTAGAAATAATCTAAGTGCCCATCAACAGATGAATGTATTAACAAAATGTAGTATCCATACAGTGAAATATTACTCAGCCATTAAAAAGGAAAGGAGTTCTGATACATGCTACAATATGGGTGAACCCTGGAAATATTATGCTGAGTGAAAAAAGCCAGACCAAAAAAAAGAAAAATATGTGATTCCACTAATACAAAACATCTAGAACAGGCAAATTCATAGAAAAAAAAAGTAAATTAGAGGTCATCAGGGGCTGGGGGGAGGGGGAAATGAGGAAATATTGCTTAATGGTTACGCAGTTCCTGTTTGGGGCAATAAAAAAGGCTCAGAAATAGTGGTTATGGCTGCACTACATGAATGTACTTAATGCTGCTGAATTGTACACTTAACATGGTTGACATGGCAAATTTTATATTATATATATTACCACAATAAAAAAATTTTTTTAAGAAAAAGAGAAGCCATTAACAGATTTAAAATAGGTTGTGTAGGGATATGGGGCATGACATGATCAAATTTTGGTTTTGCAAAGATCGCTTTAGAAGAAGGACTGGATGGGATCCAAGATGGATATGAGTAAACCAGTTAGATTTGCAGTGGGGGCGGACAGAAGTGGACAGATTCGATATTTATAAATTTTGGATTGGTGACTGAAGTGACAGGTAGGGAGATAGTAAGGATGTCAGTCCAGATTGGGAATACTGGTAGAGACCCGCGTTTGAGGAGGAAAACGTTTGAGTGGTGTGATGTCCATGGGGTGAAGTTTAATATCCTGTAGCTATTAAATATTAAAGTTTAATATCAAGTAGACAGTTTGACATATGGGTCCAGAACTTAAAGGAAAGGTACAGACTAGAGATATAAACCAAAGACTCAAATCTCTCTTTTAAAAAACTGTGATATTGTTGAGGCCACACCACAAGACTTGCCTGTGTAGACAAATTAGAAGATGACACAAGACAGTAGGTGGTGAAATGCCAGGATGTTTGTTATTAATGATATAGAAAAGGGAGAGGTGAATGCAGTCTAGAATTACCAGGCTCCACTACTTGAAGGAGTGGGATGAGAGGTGGCCTGGGAAGATAGACAAGATTTATGTTTGTGAGGGAGGAGGAGAGGACACGAATTTCCACCGGAGCAGTGGTAGAAAAGATGTTCTAATCAATGGGAGACATCAAAGGCTCAGCAAAGATGAAGAACTGGGGCTATGATGGATGGAATAACAATAGTATAACGTGATTATACATTACCACTACTGGGCACTTCAGACCGTCCACTCAAGTCTGCAGAAGGCCAGTGTGCCAGCTTCTCACTGCAGTGCCTCTGAAGCAGCCCAGCCTCCTAGTAGGACTCCAGCTCTCCTGCAGAACCTCTACTCTGAGAGCCAAACACCGCGCCCAGCTTGGTGCTAAGAGCCACACCACTCTGTAGAACACTTGCGCTGTTCTCTGCAGGTGGGGCCTCCTGGCCTCTGGAAGGGGTCATTAAAGACGCATACTCAGATTATACTCCTAGATCCAGTACTTGGCACTTGGCAGAAATGAATGTGTAGTGTAGAAACCAGGCTTAGTGCCTCTCCACGTACTAGGACGCATACTCAGATTATACTCCTTGGCACTTGGCAGAAATGAATGTGTAGTGTAGAAACCAGGCTTAGTGCCTCTCCACGTACCTACTGTTTTGTTTTCATGCTTTTGAGATGGAAAAATGCAGCAAATCAGTGGAACCCTCAAAAAAGAAGGAAGAGAGGGAGGGAGGGTGGGAGGAAGGGAGTGAGGGAGAAAAAAGAATGAAAGAAGGAAGGAAGGGAGAGAGAGAGAGAAAGAAAGAAAGAAGGAAAGAAAGATGGAGGAGTTAAGGAGGGAAGAAGAATGGAAAAGCGAGAAAAGAAAAGGAAAGAAAAGAAACCTATTGATGGAGAAACTATGAAACTGGCACTCCTGATTTTTTAAAGCAATTTGGCAGTAAAGTAAATTATCCTTAAAATTGATGCAGTCATTTTACTTCAGGGAAATGACCCTAAGGGCATAATCTAAAATAAATTTTACGCACACATGTTCATTATACAATTATCTAAAAAAGTAAAAAGTTGAAAAAACCTAATATCTGGCACTTAGGGAGTGGTTAAGCCAATTTGATATTATCATGCTTAGAATATTAATCATCACAAATACTTTATAAAGATTTATTATTTTGTTGACTAAAGCTTAAAATATATTAAACTGTGAAATCAAAGTATAAACTTGTATATAGAATGTGATCTCAGCTTCTTTAGAAGAGAAAACAAAGCTGAACAGATATTCAACCAACTACACAGTAGTTATCTCTATGGTTCACAGAATTATAGATGATATTTAAAATTTCCAACTGTACTTTACAGATTTTCTGCAATGAGTACATAGTTATATTGTCATCATAAATAAACAAACATAATCAGAAAGAATGGAAAATGAAATAAAATGGAAAGGTGAATCTGAAATTGTCATTAAATCATTTTACTTATATGGGATTCAGGATTACATTACATTCTGTTCTGTCTGTTGGTGACAAACACTGCCTTTCCCCTCCAAAGTCATCTCCCAAAGTCCCATATTAAGTCAAGGGAAGCATCATTCTCAGAGCAAGTCCCAGGGCAGGTTTCATTCTTGTGTGCCATCAGAGAAGCTGGCTGGCATGGGTTTGGAAGGAAATGATCCCACCTCATGAGTGTCAAACCCTGATTTCAGCATGGCCCCTGCCCTATTGTGCCCTGTGTGACAAGGTGCAATGCTGAGCAGAGGCAGCCTAGACAGACAGCTGGTGCATGGGGCTTCGCCAGCCCTGCTGAGTGGCTAGCCATCTTGAAAAGGCAACAGGAAGCAGATGGCCAGCCTGGTCCTATCTTTGGCTGGTCCATCAGAGCCATCTGGAGAAAAGGAAATTGATCCGCCACCTGCAGAGGAAAGTTCTAGTGATAAATAACTCTAATCCTCACATTTTGCAATGTTCAGTGCCCGGGGAGGGATGGATGAAGATCTTCAGGTGTTGATGGGAAAACAAACCCAAGTATCATAGCCCATAGGATACATGTGGGACCCTTAGTGGAGGGGGCAGCTTTCTGGGGACAGGAACCCACAGGATTCCACAAACCCACTAACACAATGGGTAACTCACAGCGGTGAATGCTGGCCAAGCAGGTGCAGAGAATGCAGAAAGCCCCTTCTTCTCTGGAGACTGCAGGCTGGACAAGGTGCACACTGTATGGGGTCGTCCATCCCTCTGTATCTGCCTCTCTGTCTCCAGGTTCTCCAGCTGTGCACCGTGCCAGAGTTAAGAATCAGTTCTACAAGGAACCATTTGTAGCCTCAGTCCAGTTACTCCATGTGTCATCAGATGCTTTCCTTTTTCACTTAAATTTCTGACCCTCCAGATGGAAGTTATAACCCCCAGTTCTTTAGTGGTGGGAGGACCTGTGTTTTGGAAGTTGAAATGTGAATACAGGGATGCTTAAATGAGGGCAGGAGGAAAAAAGAGAGGAAGAGGTGAGATGAGAAACTGAAGCTTTCACTTCCAAGGGTCGCTGTGCTGTCTGTGCTCCCTGTGCTTTCCTGCAGCAATGTTGCCCACCGATGGGCCAGGCAGACCATCCCTCCCAGGTAAAGAACCTCTGTGACCTCTTATACCACCACGGGCAGGTGCTGCATGTGACTCTGGATAGACAGAGAAAGTGTGCTGTGGCCTCTCTGCAAGGCACAGGACGTGCAGGACGGAGCCAGGGCTGCACCTCAGCCATCCCTTTGGTTGTGTTAATGCAGTGAACAACTGGCACGGTGGTATGCAGAGGCCCTGACTGGGGGGGTTATCAACCCTCAGGTCTTTACCACCAGCACAAAAATAGGGCCCAAATTTTATCATTGGCATAAACTGCCATTCACTCAAGGACCTCAAAAGCCTAAGAATGCCTGCATGCATTTACTCAATGAATATTTATCAAAGTTTACTTTGTGCTAGAGCCAAGATAAAAAGTTGAGTGAACCATGATCTCTATTTATAAGGAGCTTCTTTGGTAAGGGAAACAGAAGTGTTTACATATATATGAACTGTATATATACTTATCTTAATTTATCTGTTCATATCT
>NW_007726975.1:65524-68123 GCF_000696425.1 Galeopterus variegatus | reverse complement strand
ACTTTTTTTTTTCCTGTCATATAAATCCAAATCTAATCCTAATGACAGAGTACTAAGGGGCGTGTTGTGTTTCAAGAATGACATAAAGTTCATAATATTAGGTTGGGGTTGGATAAGAAATATGGTAAAAAAAAAAAAAGAGAGAGAGAAGTATTCTGGAAGCAGATTGATTAGGGTTTTGGATACATAATAAGGGGTTTGGATGTGTCTACATACAAAAGGGACATGATCATAATTTTTTTGGAAACTGTATGGAGGAGGGTAGGTGAGAAAGAGGAGTAATACACAGCAAGGTAATCATTTAGAAGACCGTTGCTAGAGACCAAGTGAAAGATGACAAAGGAAAAGGAGAAGGCAAAAGCAGTAAGAATAAAAAAGACGTGAGCAGTTCAGAAGAGAGTTTTAAGGTAGAATTAACAGACTTGACTTCCCAACGGATCAGGAAGTGAGGTTCATTATTCCGGCTTGGGTGGATGGTCACAGCATTAACTAAAACAAGGGTACAGTAGGAGAAATGGGTTAGGACACAGGTCCTGGTGCAGCTCTGCCATAACTATCTATCTTGTCACCTTAGGCAAGTCACTTAACCTCCATGAGTGTCGCTTGTGAAAGGAGTAAATTGGAATAAATTCAGGATCTTTTATTTATTTATCCTACATCTTTTATTTTTAAAAAAAGTCACCATTTCTCAAAACAGTTAAATTCCCGTGGTTCTGTCTTAAGTGACATTTCAAAGAATAGCAGCTGTTAATTCATCTTCACGTACCAGGATGCAAGCTTTCACACAAGACATCTGAGGGACTATTCAACAAACCTGTAGTTGATCCTCTCCATTTGTTAAAATTGTGTATGTTTCTCTTTTGTTTTAGTAAGTAGGCAATAGATTTGTACAGCTCAAAGGCGAAAAGAGCCCAAAAAGTAAATTCAGTCTATTTTCCAGAGAGTGAGCTCCTAAGAAAGAAAATGTTACCTCAGTCAATGTGGCTAGGTAAAAAAAAAAAAAAAAAAATTATGCAAATGGATGTCAGGGCTATTAATAAATTGCCCTCATACTTATAATTCTGCTAATTACAGTAGTTTCCCCCTTATCCATGGGGGATATGTTCCAAAACCCCAATGAATGCCTGAAATCACAAATAGGACCAAGCCCTATATACAATACATTTTCCTATACAGCATGGACATGCTGGACAAAGGGATGATTCACCTCCCAGGTGGGATGGAAAGGAATGATGTGAGATTTTGCCATGCTACGTAGAATGGTACACATTTAAAAACTTATGAATTGTTTATTTCTGGAATTTTCCATTTTATATTTTTGGATCAAGGTTAACCACAGGTAACTGAAACCTTGGAAAGCAAGACTATGGATAAGGGAAAACTACTGTATTAGAAAGTATCTAAAATAAAAATTAGCATGGGCTTTCTAGTTATAAAATCTCAAATTTTATACTTATGTTTTTTTTGCCCTAATTTGGGGAGTTGAATTCTGTCTTTTGTCAGACCCATGACCCCACGTCTAGACCCTAGCATCCTCAATCAGAATTTTTTTTTTTTAATTTTTGGCCACAAAACAAGTCTTAATATATTTACAAAGTCTAAGATCATGGAAAATACATTCTCTGACCAAATAACAGAAGGACATTTAGAAAATTCACAAATGTGTAGGAATTAACACCCTCCTAAGTAAACAATGAGTAAAGAGAAAAATCACAGGGAAGTCAGAGAGTACTTTGAGATAAAAATCAAAGAGCAACATATCAAAATTTATAGGATGCCAGGCTCATACAGTGCTTAGAGGAAAATTAATACTTGTAAACACCTATATTAAAAATAAGAAAAATTTCAAACCATTAAACTTCCACCATAAAAAAAAAAAGAAAAAGAAGAGCAAACTGAACCACAGGTAAATATAGTACAAAATAAAGATTACAACAGAAATATATGAAATAGGGAATTAAAAAACAATAGAGAAAATCAACAAAACCAAAAGTTGATTCAAAAAGACCAATAAAATTTGCAAACCTTTATTTAGACAGACCAAGAAAAAAAAGAGAGAATACCAAAATTACTAAAATCAGAAATAAACCAGGGCATTATTACATTGTCATTATGGTTTTTTGGGTTGGTAAGATTTAATTTCTTTCTTGTTTATATTTTTGTTTCATCAGTGGGTTTTGTTCTTTCTTGTGTATTCATGGAGTGATAATCATTTTTCAGATTCCAGATGTAGGACTTCCTTGAGGATTTCTTGTAGGGCTAGTTATGTCGTAGGGAACTCCCAAAATTTTTGCTTGTCTGGAAAATACACCATTTTTTTCCTCATTTCTGAAGGATACCCTTGCTGGGTATAGTATTCTTGGCTGGCAGTTTTTTTCTTTTAGTATTTTGAATATAGCATCCATTTTCTTCTGGCTTGTAGAGTTTCCATTGAGAATTCTTCTGTTAGGCTGATAGAGGGTCCCTTTCTAGGTGACTTGACACTATTCTCTTGCTTCTTTTAAGATTTGCTCTTTGGGCCGGCCCGTGGCTCACTCAGGAGAGTGTGGTGCTGATAGCGCCAAGGCCCCGGGTTCGGATCCCATATAGGGATGGCCGG
>NW_007726975.1:56606-64716 GCF_000696425.1 Galeopterus variegatus | reverse complement strand
CTAAGGTTGTCTGCTAGCTCTCTTAGATTTTCTTCATTTTTTAAAACTGCTTTTTCCTTTTTTTTGTCTGCCTGAGTTATTTCTAAAAGACTATCTTCAAGAACAGAAATTCTTTGTTCTGCTTGTTCTAGCCTGCTGCTTAAGCTATTGGTTGTGCTTTTTGTTTTTCTGGGTCAATCCTTCAGTTCCATGAGTTCTGCTACATTTTTTTTTTTAAAGTTTAGTCTCTGTAAATTTCCTGCTTATATCTTGGATTTTTTTTTTCTCGTTTCATTATGTTGTCTGTCTCTTCTCATATCTCAGAGAGTTTCCTTAACATTGTTGCTTGGAATTCCTTTTCAGTAATTTCAAGGGTTTCCTGCTCTCTTGGGTCTGGTATTTGAGAATTACTGTATTCTTTTGGTGGTATCACAATTTCTTGGATTTTTATATTTCTATTATTTCTACATTGATGTCTGGTCATCTGGTAGAGCAGTTACTTCTTCTACTACTCTGGAGTGGGTTTTGAGGAAAAAGACATCCTCTTCTTGTGTCAGTACAGTTGAGTGTCTGGCAGGTGACCTGCACGATAGCTGTGGCATCGAGCTGCTTTTGCGGCAGCTATGGCTGTAGCAGTGGATGTGGTTGGCCACCTGCACGGAAGTGGTGCTTTCAGTGTGTTCCCTTGCCTGGTTGCAGATGAAGGCGGCTGCCCTAGGCTCCTGGCTAGGACCCTAGGAATTGCTCTCTTCCAGAATTTGTTTTTTTAGGAAGCATTTTTTTTTAACTTGGGATTTCAAATTGAATTGCTCTGTAAGCAATTTATTTTAAGTATAACAAGGATGTGGTGAGGGTGAGGTGTGGAAATTCATTGAGTTGATGTTAAAAAGTCCTTCAAGATTTGGAGGTCCCAATATGCTCCTCTCCTTAAAAGCAAACTCCGTTCATATGTTCATTTATTTAGTAATTATTTCTTGAACATCAGCCACTCTTCCAGGTTCTAAAGAATGAAACTAATAAAAAGACAGAAATTCTTACCCTCATGGAGCTTATAGTCTAACACAGTGGAAGAGAAATGGATAATAATATAAGTAAGTAAATTCTGGATTAGAAAGTGATAAGTACTAAGGAGAAAAAAATAACACAGAGAACAGGAATTGTGCATATTATAGAGGAAGATTAAAACTTTAGATAAAGTGTCCTGGAAATGCCTCACCGAGATGAGTAAAGACCTGAAAAAAGTGGCTCAAGGATGTGATGCCAAATTTGGGGCAAGAGCAGTCTAAGCAGAGAGAACAGCAATTGCAATGGCACTGAGATGGGAAATTACCTAGCATGCTTGAGAAACAGTGAGAAGGCCAACACAGCTGGAATAGAGAGAAGAGGGCAGGTGGGGGGAGGGGGCGAATAAGTTAAAATCAAAGAGGTAACAGAATGAGAAGCTAAAAAGTGAAGCCCGAGAGGTCTCCCACAGATTGGGAGGGAGACTAATAACACGTCTTTTCTAATGACATGCCAAGTTACAAAAGCAGAAGGTGAGATCATGGAAAGCCGTTCAAACATCAGGAAGCTGAAATTTTCTATGTGTTAAAGAAAAACCTGTTCTTTACCATACTTTTTTTCTGCCCTGATTTTATAACTAATTATGAGAAGAAAACTGACTTACAGAAAGGCCAGTAACTCTGCTCTGTTGAAAAGCCTTCCTCAGGAAGACAAGCAATGTTTTTAAGGTGCATTAAGACTGTAGTCATTAGCTTTGTCCACAGATGAGTTATGACCTCTGACAGTCACTCACGGCATTGTAATGCTGCAAGTGATCTACTCGCTGGTATTTTCCCAGTCCCAGTCTGATTCTGCTTTGCTTTTTTTTTTTTTTAAGAAACCCATTCCACCATTCTGTTCAGCCTGATTCCTACTACAGGCCAAGTTCTGCAATCAGTTCTCAGCCCACAATGAAAGTTTCATCAGCTGAATCATTGCAGTTGAATAGACATAGTCCTGTCCCCAGGAAGAGGACGAGATGACCTAATCAGGCTTTTTCATTTCTACCACCAGTGATACCATGAATACAACACAGCCAGTAGTGTGCTTAGCATTGTGAAAGAACAAGACTTCTGTATTTTCTAAATAATTAGTGCTCATTATAAGCAGAACAGTGTAAATTAGTAACTCTGACACTGGAAGTTAGGACATGAAAGTTTAATTTCTAGCTTTATTACTGATTTACTACGAGACCTTAATTGATGTGCTGCATTTTCCTCAGCCTTATTTTCTGTAGCTGGAGAATCTGAACTTTCTTTGATTCTGTAGCTTCTGATTATTGGCACTATTGAAAAAGAGTGGGAGTGTAGATAATCAAAAGCCATTTCCATTTGGCTCAAGAACTATTAATTTACTTTTGTGAAACTGGCTTTTTGGGAAGTCACAGCATTTGAAATCAGATTATAATGGCTCACCAGTTAGCTCAGTTGGAGCATGCTGCTGCTGACACTAACGTTTAGTGTTTGATCCCTACATGGGCCAGATACCAAACAAATGAATAAATAAATCAGAATATAAAGCCACACTGTAAAAACTTATTTAAGAAAAATTAGAAATTATATATATATACACACACACACATATCTTTGTATCTCATTACCTTTCTTCCTTCCTCTTCTTCCTTCTTTCACTACCCAAAGCAAATCCATCCTCCTTCTTTTCCAAGCAAGCTTTCTGGATCACACCTTGTCTAGAGGCTGGAAAATAAACCATTACAATTTATTTTCAGTTTTTAAGAAGAGAAGTTGAAACTTTCTGGACTTTAAACACTGATGTTTATCATATCTGTTCCTAGGTAGGATACAGGGGAAAAAAACAGGTTAACTGCATCAGATTATAAATACAAGGTCAGAAAAATCCATGTACACAAATCTCAGTGGCTTCCTGCTTTGAGTCATCTTCAGGTCAGCTGCTAGCATGGACAGGCTCTTTGCTGGTGCAGTGAGTGTATGTCTTGCTTTTGGATTTAATGTCTTCTGACATCTTATCTTGACTCTAGATTAGTTCTAAAGTACTTTTCTTCCTCCAACAATCCAAGTTACCTACTGTCTAGGCCTCTAAAAACCAGGGAGCAGTCCTAGAAAATACACTTAGAAAAATTTAAAGGCAAAGGGTTGTAATGTATGAAGCTTACCCTCAAATGGTTCAGAGGATTAAAATCTATATACATAGATAGATAGGAGATAGATAGCACAAATGATAAAGCTAATGTGGTCAAATGTTAACTGGTGAATCTGGGAAAAGGGTACATGTGAATGTTATTTGTACTATTTTTATTTTTGCAACTTTTCTGTAGGTTTGAAATAGAAATATGAAAAAGAGCAGGTACTAACAGTATGAATGTGTGTGTATATATATATATATATACGTGTGTATAAATGAATTTCATATATATGTAAGAGTCTGTATATGTGCATATTATATGCACTGAGAAAGCTCTAAAAGAGTAAGCACTAAGGTATTACAAAGCAGATCTCCAGGTGGAGGGAATTTAAAGTTTTAATTTTTGCCTGCCTGTATTGATAATCTGCATTACATACATACTACTTCAGTGATAATAAGCATTTTTTAAAAATAACAAACGAAAACCGGAGCAATGTACCACTTGTCTCGATCACCCCTGGAGAGGGCACTGTGGTCTGTGCTCATTATGGCTCCCTATATGTGAGTTCTTCTTCATTCCATTTTTGCAAAAATGTCTAAGGTCCTTAGAGATGAACTAAAAGCTCTTGGTGCTTTTCTCCATTTCTTCTGCCTTAAACATGGTGGTGAAGCTTTGCCTTGAACACTGAATTGCCAGGGGTAGCAAGAGAGCATCAGAACTTTGGCTATAAGTCTTTCAAAAGGACCACCTGCTCATTCTGAATCATAAATTTCTTTGTCCCCTTTTAAGCGATAATTTTTGTCATCCTGTATAAAGGGTCTTTGGAGATGTGCATCCACATATCTTGATGCAGAGGCCTAATTTGTAATAAATACTAGAATATGTCAGCTAGGTCAACTACCCACCATGGTGTCTAGTCAGGCCTGAATGAGTATAAATGCAAGTAAGTGTATTGCTGTTGGTCCATACCTCAAAGCCACTCCATTTACCTATCCCTAAAATGTCAGTTATGGTCCATTTTAGGGCCAGAAAATACTAAAGTGTAAGTAGTGTATGAATTGCAATCTAATAAACAATGGCTGATGAACATCATTAGCTTATATTTCCCCTCTTTGACTGAGCAGAACAGTTCTTGAACCTTGGTTTTGGTGTTTGTATAGGTAATAAAGGCATAGCAGAGTCCCTGACTGCGTGGTCACAAGCTTTCAACCAGCAATCCCTGAAAAGCTGGAGAGGCCACATGGCCACAGCTAGGTGTCCTGTGGCCTTGCCTTGGACCTCTCTTGATAGGGTAATCTGTCAAGTTGTTGATGGTTTAGCAATTTGAGAATACTCTTCATAGTCTCCTCTGTTTGTCACTAAACCTAAAGAAAGTTTTTAATTTGATGTCATTCGGGCTAACAGGTGTTTTTAAGGAACAGTATCTACTCTGTGCTGTGTCCTTACTAGCCCATCATGATTCATGAAGGTTCGTCAGCACTAGCATTCACCGAGGGACATCATTAGCATTGCCCTTCCCAACTTTAAGTCTTTGTTCTGGCTTTTCCAGAATTCTGCCAAAAATTATTGTGTCATCTAAATAGACAAATACCGCTAGGTAATTTATATTCCTGATTACTTTCTCTATTAAACTCTGAAAACTGGCAGAGGCCCTGGAAATACTTCTGGGTAGCATTTCAGATCCATACTCTACCCCCTTCTCACACACAGGGCAGATGAAGTCAGTTTTTTTTCTTGATCCTCTTTAGTTATAGGTATTTCATCATTCTTATTTTTCAAGTTCAGAAGTGAACTCCAGTGTCTCCCCGGCATACAATCCAAGGTGGCTTGAACTCCAGGGACAGAGAACTAGTCTATTTTAGTGTGTTTATTCAGAGTCAATAGTCCGTGTAATTACAGTTTGTCAGATTTTTTTCATGAAATACTTTCACTCAAGATATACTTTCACTATGATAGACCATACCTAAGGCTCTAGGATTTGGGTATAACGCTGTTGGTAAATAACTCCTTCATATGCTGTCACCTGTACTTGATTACAGACCTCACAACCTATCTAGAATGCTTCTGGAAAAAATATGAATCATTTTTATTCTATTCCTTGTTGTCACTCTGAACACAATGTATTTTTCATTTATGGAAGGAGAATATTTGCTCCTGTCTTAAAAGTTTTCTTCCTAGTTTCTCCTTCCCCTTGTTGGGTACTGAGAAATAGAAATCCAAATTTTTGGCTCTAATTTGGTAGATTCCATGGATGCAACTTTAGTTAGAAAAGCAAGACTATGTCATATCTCAGTTTGGCCAATATGTCCATTCTCTTTTTTTAGATAGCAGCAAATAAACATTAGTTGAAAAGCATATGTAAATACGCAAGTTCTGTCTGCTGCCAACACTACTGGCTTGCCTTTATAAAAAATTAGAATTTATTCTCATCAGTAATGACACACTCCATAGACCTCCAAGATTGCTGCATATAATACTAGACTATCTACCTCCTAGATGACCCCAGAACCACTGAGAGAAATTCTAGTCTAAAATGAAAAAGCATACAGAATTTATGCCAGAAAGATACACCTGGAAGAGTGCTCTGAATCGCTTTCCTTCTTACCCTCTCAAGAACTTTGCTCCTTAAATTATGCCTTCTTTCTTCTGTATCAGCCAAACTTCCCTCCCAGTTAGGTCATTTCTCTTATGCCAAGATGTACATTATTATTCTTCCTTGTATTAGTCCATTTCTGTTGCTTATAACAAAATACCTAACACGGGGTGATTTTCTGAGGTTGGGAAGTCCAAAGTCCATCTGGTGGTGGTGACAGTGACCCAGGGGTCTCTCATTGCAACAATGGTGGAAGCAGAGAGAGCAAAAGAGAGAGAAAGACAGACTCTCCTCTTCTCTTAAAGCCCTCAGAACCAGGCCCATGACCACCATTTTTAATCCATTCACTACTGCACATTCCTATAGTCCAATCACCTCTTCAAGACTCCACCTTTCAATTACTATAAAAGGATTTCCCACCCTCTTAACAGTCACAGTGGGGGCCAAGTTTCTAACACATAAAGCTTGGGAGACACAATTCAAGCTTCAATGAGTTTTGGGGGGAACTAATTCAATCCACTACACTTATTAGAAATAAAAACACTGCCTGACTCAACAATCCCCTCCAAATATTGTCCTAATTCTCTTTCCTCCTTCACCACCAGTTTACAAAATTTTGCTACACACATTACTTCTATTTCTTCACCTCAATCAACTTTAATCCCACCAATAACCTCAAACTCCTTCATGCGAAGGTCAGAGATGACATCCAGCTCCGTGAAATCATCTTGCTTGACCACGCAGAAGCACTGGCACAGCTGTGCAGCATCTCACTCTTTAGCATTACTCTCCTCTCAGCTTCCCTGACGTCATCTTCCAGTCTGGCCGCTCCTTTCACTCTCCCTTGCCTGCTCCTCGTCTAAATGTTGGAAATCCACCTGGCTCTTCACCCATTTTCTTTAGGTGATCTCATCTATTTGTGGAGCTTTTAAAACCATCTATTTGCTCACATCTCCCAAATTTATATATCTATCCCACCTTATGAGCCCCCACAGTTGTATACCTAACTGCCTACTTAACATTTCTTAGCAGTAAGAAACGAATCACAAATACAACAGAACCCAATAAAACTCTTGATTTTTCCCAGGGCTCGACAATTGAATGAGAAGGCTAAATTTGTGCATAAAGCACCATCAAAACAGGGGAAACCCATCCATGATAATTTTTTAAGAAAATAACTTATTACATTTTAAAATAAAACCAGGAGAGCAGTCAAGATTGCCAAATAGATGGTCCCCAGAGTCACTCTCTCCCACAATCAAACAATTTACAACTATTAGAAAGCAATGACTGCCAAGCTGGGGCCATTAGAGCTCAGAGGAAGAGGAGGAGAGACCTACAGAGTTCATGAAGGCAGGAGAGGCCATGATGAGAGAAAGAAAGGACCACTCCCACTGTTTTGAGCCCCAGCCACTTCAAGGCTGGCCCTCGTGAGCACATGGAACAAGAGCTTGCAAAAGCCGCAGCTCTGCCCTTCATATGAAATTGCTTGGAGGAGGCAGGGGAGATGAGGGCCTTGGTGGTCCCCAGGGCAGCAAGACCACTAACAGGGTTCCTGTGGACCCTCATAGGAGCGAAGGGCCGCAGATAACTGAAAAAAATTAGCCACTCAAAGGCCAGTGAGTCATAGTAAGGGACCAGTGCACAGCTCATCCCATGGGAAGTGTTTGGAGGGGCAGGGAGTTGGGCTCACTGGGGGAACACTGGGGCACAGCAGGGACAGCTGATCTGCCATCCAATCAGTGCAGGCCCACTCAGTAGAGACTGGTCAGGAACATAGAACTGCAGGCCGTGCGGTTTGCTGAAAAATCTCAGGCCCAGACCAGAGTTTCCACACAACCCAGGTGTACCAGACCTCATAAGACCCAGAAGTACTTATAAGGGCAACAATTAAAATCTGAGCTGCACAAAAAGCCTTCCAGCAATTTAGCTCAACCACAGGGCTCAAGTCCCTTCAGGAAGTTCCTCCATTTTAGAAGTAACCAAAGGACAACAAGTTAGTTCCAGAACAGAGTTTAAGTGGTGGGAACAGCAAATAATCCAACACAGAAATGAATGAAAATACAAAATACCCAGATTGGAGACAAAGTTCTGATATTAACCAGTAAAGGTCTGTCACCACCAAAGAACATCTGTGGCTCAGCCAACCCCCCACCAACATCCACATCCAGCCCAGCGACACCCACCAGGCTGCCACTGGAAATGCCCCAGGCTCCCAAGCCAGGGTGGAGGGGCTGAGGGCCTCAGATACATGCCCCCAGCATCTGTATCCAGCACAGGGATATCCACCAGGCCACTGCTAAAAGCAACCTGGGCTCTGAGCCAAGGTGAGGGGGGCCAAGGGCCTCAGCCTTGCCCCCCAATGTCCATATCTAACCCAGTGATGACCACTG
>NW_007726975.1:56255-56468 GCF_000696425.1 Galeopterus variegatus | reverse complement strand
ACCCACCAGGCTGCCACTGGAAATGCCCCAGGCTCCCAAGCCAGGGTGGAGGGGCTGAGGGTCTCAGATACATGCCCCCAACATCTGCATCCAGCACAGGGACATTCACCAGGCCACTGCTAAAAGCAACCTGGGCTCTGAGCCAGGGTGATGGGGGCCAAGGGCCTCAGCCTTGCCCCCCAATGTCCATATCTAACCCAGTGATGACCACTG
>NW_007726975.1:55205-55747 GCF_000696425.1 Galeopterus variegatus | reverse complement strand
TTAGACATCATTACATTTATGTTATAACTGAGTGCTGTTTTTATATTATGTTTAGAGAAAGGAGACAGTGCAATATTTTTATTGTACAAAAACTCCTGAAGAGGCTAATCAGCCCCCATCCTCTACCAGTTTTCCACACATTAGTAAATGATTCAGCACTATAATCCATTCAGTTTCAAAGCCTGGTTATCATCCTTGATAACCTCCCTGATTTCTCACGTTGAATCTTTGAGCAAGTCTTGGTATATAGCTCCCCCAAAATATCTCAGCCTGTGCACTGTTCCTTACCATTGTTACTGTCATCCACATGTAATCTCTTACCTGGACGATTGCAAAGGACCTCCTTATTTCATGTTCCACTCAACGGGCAGAGTGTTAATTTAAAAATTCATCACTCCCATTGCTAACCACCCTCTGATGGTTCTCGTTGTTATTCAATTACAATTTCAACTCCACCCCGTGGTCTTTTGTGCCCTGCCTACCCTGGCCACTGTATTTTTCCCTATCACACCCTGGATACCAGTTCACCTTCCAGTCGTGTC
>NW_007726975.1:54341-54587 GCF_000696425.1 Galeopterus variegatus | reverse complement strand
CCCTGGCCACTGTATTTTTCCCTATCACACCCTGGATACCAGTTCACCTTCCAGTCGTGTCTTGCTCCTTCTCGTCATTTGGTCTCTGCATTTTTCAATGACCTCTTCCCAGAGAAACCTTCCAATGAGAATCCACCTCTAGTCTTCTCTTACTTCACCTGGTTTGTTATTACAGTTTGTAATTTTTTGTTCATTTCTTTTGCTTGCTTCCTTTTCAAATATGTCTTCTGCTAGACTATAAACTGA
>NW_007726975.1:49885-53672 GCF_000696425.1 Galeopterus variegatus | reverse complement strand
CAAATGACAGTACCCAAAAGTAGAAAGAGAGGGGCATGTGTTCTCTGTATCTATCAAGAAGGAACATCTCCACCAGAAAGCTTGGTGTTTTCTTCCATTTCATTAGCCAGGTCTGGGCTGTATTGCCACCCCTCGCTTTCAGGGATGATGGGAGGAGAATAGGAGTGCTTTAGGACTTTGTAATGGAAAGAGGGAAATGGATCTTAACACCTGCCCACTTAGTGATTGGTACTGTGTGATATAGCTGAGGTCTAGTAAATGTAAAAAGTAAAATCCTTCTTTGGAGGCAGTAGAGAGTATCAAGAAAGAACATGGGCTCAGATGTCAGAACTTGGTTTTAAATCGTGGCTCCATAACTTATCATCAGCTCTAAATTTCAAGACCTCTGAAGGTCTCATGAGACAAATATTCAAATGACAGACAAGAGGTTTAGTCAAAGTATGGTCTCTGCTTCTTGAAGCTTCCTAAAAGTTTAATCCTGAAAATGATACAGAAGGATTATCAGGAATTCATCATAATGATGTCTTCTTCCTGTCTCCATTCTTGAAAAACTGAGCAATATTCTTTTGCGTATTTCTGTATGAAAATGGGGGTGATATATGAGATTCGCTGATACTTTGTAATCACAGTATTGAGAGGTGCTTATAGTTTACAATATAATCCACATGAACACTTAGTAAAGTGTCTGCTTCTAAATGTCTCTCATAAATGGTAGTATAAATGTAAATTTTCTATACATATAAATATATACAACAAATTTCATGTTGTCTAAGACAGAGGAAATATTTCCAGCATGAAAATACGGAAAGCTGGCTTTTTAAACCTTCTATTTCAATTCTGTCTGAAAAGAAACATCACAGCTTCAAAAAATAATTTAGAACTGTAGATTTGGCCTCCTTAACTATGCACACTTTCTGTTTTCCAACTCTGAATATGGTATATTAAGGAGGGTGGGCAAGTTGACAAAATTCAGTAAAATATTTAAGAGTTTCTGATGCATTCTAACCCAGGGTTTCTCAAAATTAATATTCTAACATCCACAGAATTTTTATTAGGCTTTTGTAAATCTATTTGATGTGTTAAATTCAATCACACACCAAATGTAGCATGGCATTTAGACTGTTAATTCAGTCCCTCTCTATACATGGTGGATATTTACTCCAAATGACCTATCACATTGAATAAAGATTATTTTCTAAGACATTTTTTAAAGCCTCTTATTAGTGTCTACTGAATTACTGATCAAATACTAAACCATAAAACTCATCCATTAGAAGCTGGGAAACATACAAACGGCGATAGAATAAGCTTGGTAATCATTTTGACAAGGGTGAAACTGAAGTAAGAGACCTTGCTTAATCCACTGAACCAAATGTGATGAAGTGTGATAAAGACACCACTCTTCAGCACTGTAGTCAACCAATTACTCCTGTCTGGGTTGGAGGAAATGAAACCACCAGAAGCAGCCTCACTCCATGAGTCGGTCTGTACATGGCTAAGCTTTGGAAGAGCTGGCACCCAGTCCCTACTTGGGCACAGGCATAAATCTAAAATCTGCTCTTAGGCACAGATGCACTGGCACAAAATGTGTCTTTAGGCCCAGAAACTGGGACTTTTGGCTACATTTGCACAATATATCATTCCAACGAAATGATTGAAACTGCGGGGAGGGCAAATTTGATAAAATGCAGCAGGCAGAAGAGGAAGAATTCAGGCATTGTTGGCATCAGACTCATAGATTTAAGGAGAAAATAAAAACTTTTGATGGAATTTTTGCGGAAGAATGTACAGATGCTCCTTGACTTATGGTGGGGTTTCATCCTGATAAATCAAAAGGAATTTCTCCGTTTTGATTTCCACTTATAAGGAATAGCCTGTCATTTCCTTCACAAGTGTTAAAAGATTCCTTGTCTCCTTTATGGAATAAACTTTCCACCAAGTAGGTATGCCTGGTATTCAAGGCAAGGATGAATTATATGTATAAAATAAGGACTTTTATTTCATCTTCAATAAAACAATATTCTCTAAATCAACAGTACAGGGGGAAAAATGATCTCATTTAACAGAAATGTTTGGCCAACATACTGGATGGTGCATTTCACCTGCCACAGCAATTAAAACCTCTCTAATAAACTACCATTCAGATAAATTATAGTCCTTCAGAGCTCATCAGAGAAAACCTAATTTATATCATTGACTGTAACTTGTTTAAAAGTCTCCATTTGAAAGCTAATACCATGATAAATTTTAATCATGTGGATAGAACTAGCTTCAAAGCTATATTAATTATACATTTAAACTCTACATACAAACTTGTACATTAGAGTACACCCAGAACATGTAAAATATAGTCTGAGTCAAGTTAAAATATGCCAATTTCCTCAGCAGTTATTTGCCTTTGATATACTGTAGTTATTTCGGTCCAGTCTTTATAAACATTAAGTTACTGCCATACTTTCTTAGCCATTTTGCTTCCCCAGAGAGAACTCCAAGCTCTGGATGGCTTTCTGGCATGATTTTCTTCTACTTGTGCAGAATACAAAGGAGATATCCAGAATGGCTTTCTCCATCCAAGATTAGTACTTTAATAAAAGGGGTGAAAGTTGCTAGCAAGTTTTTCCTTCTTATCCCCAAATCTAACATCTGTGCCCACCCCACCCACCATGACTCCCAGACTCACACTCATCACTCTCTAGTTTCTCATCCCTAGCATCAGAAACACAGGTCAAGTCACCAGAGTCCCCGTAAGTACAGGCATGTACTCCCTGCTTCAGAAACAGCCTTGACTATCACTACTGAAAGCAGTCAGTCTGCACATTTACCAATCCGCAACAAGATAAGGAGCTGTGCCAGAGGTAAACATACTACGTCCTTCATTGAGAAAGTCTTGGTACAAAGAAAAGATTCGTTGAACTGAATGCTATGGTTAGCATTGTAGTAAGTATTAAATAAATATATATGCAATATATCACAGTAAAAAATTCAAATGAACATTTATAGATTAGAAATTTAGGGGCTGGCCATCTAGCTCAGTTGGTTAGAGTATTGTGCTGATAACACTAAGGTCCAGGGTTCGATCCCTGTACTGGCCAGCTGTCTCCCCCCCAAAAAAATTTTTTTTAGCCTTCTTCATCTCTCCTTTCCTCTAGATTCCTAGTTTTACTCCCTAGAAGTAACCATCTTTATCAGCTTTCAATGTGTATTGAAGTGTGTGTGTGTGTGTGTGTGTGTGTGTAAAACAAAAAATCATATTACACACAATATTCTTCACTTCACTCTTTTAACATTATATTTTGCAAATTGTCATAAATCAATACATACAGAGCAGCTTTATTCTTTATAAAGGTTGCATAGTATCCCATGCAATGCATGTACATAATTTATTTAATCTGTTCCCTAATATAGATATTTTTGCTATTTCAAATAATGTTATGATGAATACCCTTATATGTTTTTCACTTAAGACATAGCGAGTACATCTGTAGATAAATTCCTAGAGTAGAATTGTAGGATCAATGAATATGTGCATTTGTAATTTTGATAAGATATTGCTAGCTTTTTATACAGTTTACACCAAATTGTATTCTGAACAGCAGTGCAGAGGATTCCTATTTCCTCATACTCTTTTCACTATAGTATGCTATCAAAATTCTTTTATCTTTGCCAAACTGGCAAGGGAAAATGGCACCTCATTATAGTTTTAATTTTTAAGATAATATTTTTATTACACATAAGGTCAATATTTTGCATATATCAAGGCCCATTTGTATTTCTTTTAATGCCAACT
>NW_007726975.1:48292-49047 GCF_000696425.1 Galeopterus variegatus | reverse complement strand
ATAATTAATATAATTATTATTATGTTAGTGTAATTACTGAAGCTCTATATTTTAAGATTGGGGGTGTTGTAACTTGTTATTCTTTTTTCAGAATTTTCTTCACTATTTTTTCTTATTTTCCAAATGAATCAACCTTTTCATTTCCAAAAACAAGTGAACTGACAGACAATACTCTTACTGTACTTATTGGTGGAAAGTTAAACTTATTACTTAAATTAGGAAGAACTGACATCTTTATAATATTGAATCTTCCTATTTGAGAATATGTATGCCTTCCATTTCTTTGTATAGATTTTACGCATTTCTTGTTAGATTTATTTCTAGAAATTATTTTTTTGTTGCTATTGTAAATGTGATAATTTGTTCCATTATATCTTCCAATTGTTTATTGTCTATACCTACAAAAGCTGTTGATTACTGTTTTTTATTGTACTCAACTAGTTATAAATTCTCCTATTGTGTTTTACAATTTTTAGTTGAACCCTTTGTGTATTTCATGTAAACAATTATAACATTTGCAAATAAAGATAATTTTACTTTCTTTTTTCAGACATACATACCTCGTTTCTTCTTTCTAATTGCATTGGCAAATACCTTCAGAACCATGTTTTTTTAAAAAAAATAGTAGTGGTGGTGGGCACTCTGGCTTTTTCTTGACATTAGTGGTGATTTTCCCCCATGTGTTTTCATTAAACATAATGCTGACTTTTAGGTGTGTCTATGTAGTTCCTAGTTTATTAAGAGGTTTTTTTTTT
>NW_007726975.1:44322-47495 GCF_000696425.1 Galeopterus variegatus | reverse complement strand
CATAATGCTGACTTTTAGGTGTGTCTATGTAGTTCCTAGTTTATTAAGAGGTTTTTTTTTTATTGGGATGATTATATGATTTCTCGTATTTGTTCTCCTCATACGTGGATTATATTAACGGAGATCCTAATGTTGAATCAACTTCCTCATTCGTGGAATAATTCAGTGCTATTATCTTCACAATGTTCAGTCATTGCCTGGGGCAGGGTAGGGGAAGGAAGCCTGGTCTTGGGATGAATGGCACGGTACATCTAAAAAGATGGCAGCTGGGGGCTGTCATCAACTATGTTCCTCACAGCACTTTCTCTTTAAGATTTGAGCAGCACATTTCTGCAGCCACCACAGGAGTCAATAAAGAAGTCAGAAAACTTGAACTCTGGAACTTAGAACCAGCTGTCCATATTATCTTGGACAAGTAATGAACTCTCTGAATCTCACCTTATTCCTTGTTTAATGAAATAGTAACAGACAACTGATCTAATGCTCCTCATGGTATTTATTCTAATGTTGACAGTGTTTAGCACGTAATAATCATTCAATAAATATTAGTAAAGTGAATGAATGAATGAGACATTAGCAAAGAGAGGATGGAGTCCTTTATAAACATGTGTAAAAGGGACTTTGAAATATGGATTCTATCTATCTCTTATCACCAATCTCTTCCTATCACATTCCCTTCCTCAAATACTTTACTTACAGAGCATAGAATCTGCTTCAGCATATATTGGCTTTTATATCCACACATCTTCGTGCATGCAGGTCCCTTCCTCTAAAATGCCTTTTGACCCTTCTGTGACTGACAAAAACTCTGTCAGAATCCAGCTTCAATACCTCCTCTTCTCTGAAGACTTTCTTGACATCTCCAAGTTAGGGACGGTTTCACCCTCCTTTATGTCTTCACAGCATTCTGTTCGTATATTTGCTACAACACTTCTAATTATCCACCTGTATGTCTTTCTACCCCCACTGGATGGTAGAACACTTAAGAGACTCTTAACAAGTAAGCCACAATCAGGTTATAGGTACGGCAACATACTGATTTCTCTTATTTATTTTAAGCTCCCGGAGTAGCCAAATGCAGAATCAGGTGCCTCTGGCCACAAGCAATTTCATACATTTATCCTATTGTGCAAAACACATCCGCTAAATATGCCATGATTTGAAAAAAGGGAAAACTGCCATAAGAGTAGCAATCCCATGCTGTATGTCTTTGTACACTGGGCACATAGGGCAGAGCCCAGCCCATAAGTATTAGCAATGCATGATTTCATGCCTTTTGCCCACTGAATGAATGAAGAAGCTGTCCTTGATTTCAAATTGTTACTAAGACTTGGCATTCACTGTTATGTAATTATTTGAATAATATTTGTCTTCTTCACTTGATTAACATCTATCCACTGGAGATGGGCCATGTCTATCTTTTGCCTATTATTTTATCCCTAACAACTAGCGCAATGCGTGACTGGCACATAGTAGGCGTTCAATAAGTACTTGTTGAATAACATTTTTGAATTAATGAATTATAAGACCTCTTTGCCTCAGGTGGTTGAAATTAAAATATTTGGGGATCTTTGTACCCCAGCTTGGGCTGTTGGGCCTGCCATGTCCTCAACAGTTCCCAAGGATAACTATGCTATGTTCCAGCTCCTCCTTGCAAAGTACTTTCTGCCTGCCTGGCTTTCATTGCAGCAGCTTATTCCCTGTTTATCTTGCATGTTCCTCATCTGTCCAGTCATCAGAGAAAGGATAAGTACAGTAGAGACTAACCTTGGTCCTAGTCCTGAGTCTCCCCTCTGAGGCAGAGGTAAGTACTCACACTGCTCTCGGAACACTTCCGTCTACGGGCTCATCACGCAGTACTATGCCTTATATTTGTTGCCACCATGCTGGGCAAAATGATGGGCATGTGATAGGTGCTGATCAAATGTTTGTTGAACTGAGCTTTAAGACCACTCAGCATACAAAAATTATCAATCAACCAACAAATGATCACATCAATAATCATTATCTGTTATTTTCTGCAGTCAATATCATAAGCCTAGCAATGGGCTTGGTGTTGAAATGATAGCAAAAAGAACACAAATGTCCCAGGGAAAGTTAAAACAGTCAAGATAGTGGAAAGGGTCAGAGCATGTGTCTTGAAGCTGAGCTTCCTGAGCTTGAATCTCATCTGTCTTAGTAAATGAATGACCTTGGCTAAGCTGTATCTGGGGAACTATTTTTTTTTTTTTGAAAATTTAAAAAATCCTTTTATTATTCTTTTTTAACAAATGGACCCAGAGATAGGGGACCAAGGGAATAGGAAGGAAGGGAAGTGAGGCCCCAGTCCCGCAGCTCCTCCCTACCCACCCCTCTCCTCCTTATATATTTATAACCTATATACAAGCACTGGGGTGGGGGGGGGGAGGTGAGACGACAAGGGGGGAACTTAGCAGGGTAGGGCAACCCAGCCTCCTTGTTTTCTCAGGATCCAGGTTTCTCTGCCCATCAGGAAGGCCCTTCTCAAGAAGGTGGTTCTGTCTGCTCCCAAGGCTTTGGCACACAGTGCAGGGCATCTGGTGGGGAAGCCTGCCAGTAGAGGTCAATGTACTGGGTGCAGAAGACTCCACTGTAGGTGGAAGGTGTGGCCTTGAGAGGAGAGGGGAAGCCAGAGAAAGGACTTTCCAGTTGGGGGAGCACATTATGACCCAGGTTCCCCAAAGGTTGCTGCTCAGTTTTCAAAAATTCTGGAACTGCTTTAGTTCCACTGGGTGCAGCTCTGCTCACCCTAATGTAGGGGGGAAGGGCTGCAGAACCAATTTCACCACTTATGCAATACGGATGATAAAAATACCTGCCATTTTGGGTTTGTGGATTAAATAAGCACATGCATTTAAAGTGTCTGGATGAGCCTCTGGTACACAGTCAGTGCTCAATAAATATTAGCTGTGATTATTATCGTTATTATTAGAAAATCTTTCAGGGAGGAGCCCCAGCCCCTGAAAAGCAGTAATAGCTGCATTTTTGAGCACTTACTACATGCCAGCCAATCTGCTAAAGGTTTGATATGTAGTACCTCATTTAGGCCTTGCCACAAACTCTGTGAGATTAGGTGCCATTAAATCCTCACTCAGCAGATGAGTAACTGAGGATTCAGAGTGTTTAAAATAAGTTCCTCAAGGCGGTAACAACAA
>NW_007726975.1:40306-43760 GCF_000696425.1 Galeopterus variegatus | reverse complement strand
GTGGAGGAACGGGTGAAGGAAGACGGTATAGCATCAGCGCAGTGAGGGTTCAGCTCAGGCAATCGTGGCTTCTAAACTTGCACCTTCCACTTACTAAATTTGAACAAAATCCTTAACTTTCTGGTCCTCATCTTTTAAATGGGTTGTTTGGAGAAATAAATGAGATAATTGTAATGTATATAAAGGAATTGATACAGAATAGTGACTTAATAAACGTAGCAATTATTATTAGAGCACAACTTACATGTTTTACAATGACCCAAATTTTACCTATAAAACTACTCTTAGAAATGATGTTAATTTTTAATAAGTTATTAATTGCCATCCCAAATTTTTTTCATTAATTTTAATTTTAGAACTTTTGGAGAAAATCACAAAAGATACAATGATTTTCAATACTTACACTTAAGTTCTAACTGTAGTTTTGACCCTACACTGAAAAAAATTAAAAGGAAAAATGTTTAAATAAATTCATATCTTATGGTCAAGCTAACTGTATTGATCCTTTTGATGTAGATACTAACCAAAATCTACTCCCTTTCCAGCTCTCAAGACACATGTAATAATTGAAAATATGAGAACCTAAAACACAAATATTTAAATCATTATATTAACATGGGCTTTTATGTAAACATCAACACATGTCCAACTGGCCATAATACTCAATTTGTAGAAATGAAGGTTCTGTTTCAATGGATGAAATATGCATGCTTTTGGAAAACCGTGGGTAAGTGGACTTTTTTTTTTTAATATAAGAGAAGATTTCTTTTGATCTGAGAGGACAGCAAAGATCAGGTTAAAAGTTTGCATGACGATGTACATCAATGGGCTTTTATGTAAACATCGACACATGTCCAACTGGCCATAATACTCAATTTGTAGAAATGAAGGTTCTGTTTCAATGGATGATGTAAACATCAACACATGTCCAACTGGCCATAATACTCAATTTGTAGAAATGAAGGTTCTGTTTCAATGGATGAAATATGCATGCTTTTGTAAAACCGTGGGTAAGTGGACTTTTTTTTTTTTTAATATAAGAGAAGATTTCTTTTGATCTGAGAGGACAGCAAAGATCAGGTTAAAAGTTTGCATGACGATGTACATCAACTTTTTAAAAAGTACACATTACGGTTGATATAAGATGGTTTCTGGGGAGAAATGCATTTATTGTACAGTCTTATAATTGTTTCCATTCACATGGAACAACTCCAGCTGCTTTCAAAAATCAACAAATCATACGCAGAGGATAATGAAAAGAAAACAACAGCATTTTTGTTATGTCCAACAGATAAACACTGGATTGCATATAAATTATGTTAAGCATAATTAAGCACAGAATTAACATCATTTGTAATGCAATGAAATAAGGCAGCTGAGACAAATGCAAAAAAGTCTCCAATACTTTGATGATCTAAATTAACACTGCCAAGTTATATATTTACCAAAAATATGGACAGAGGGTCAAACAATTCATATTCTTTCTGGATGTACATGCATAGTCTATGGCAAAGATATGAAGGAATTTTTATCCTGTTATTCACCAAGTTTGGTAAATCTTAACCTTCTATGAAACATGCTTCTCATAGTGTATCTGATTACCTAGAGTGGATCAGAAAACAGTTCTAACCTTATGTTTTATTAGTTAAAGCATTGAATTTTTTTTGTGATACAACTTTGGGACCAACATTTACAATCAAAGGCAATAAAAAAACAAATTTTCGGATGCCTTCAATGTTTCGTGTACTGTGTAAGCACTTGAAATATGTTATTCTTACACTCAACAAACATTTAGTGAGACTGTACTCTGATAGGAAGTTACCCTCATAAGTGTTAGAGATATAAGGGTTATAAACTTCTCACAGTCTAGTGAAAGTGACAGGCATGTATAGATGCAATTTTAATACAATAAGAAATGCAGTATATATCAGCATCCTGGTGTGAAATGGGAGCAAGTAGAGGGGAGGAAGTGAACAGAGAAAAGACATTGTACCTTATCTTGTGGGAGAAAGGAGTCAAGAATAGCTTCTTAGAGAAGGTGATGACCATGTTAAGATCTCGATGAACAAGGGTTGACTTTCATAATAATCTCATAATAATCCTCACTAGTAGGTAGCATAAGTATTTCTGATTTATAGATGGGGAAATGGATATACTCTGACTCAGCTGGTAAGTGACAGGACCAAGATTTTGAACCCAAGTCTACCTGGTTCTAGTGTCATACATTTTCCATTGCACCCTATTGCCTCTGTTAGAGAAAAGACAAAAGTGAAGAATAATTCTGTATAGATCTCCAAGTCACAAAAATTTTTCACCGATACTGATCTCACATAGCAGTTCCAACAATAGAATTCTCTTCTTACAATTCTCCCCATGTTCAGCTACGAGAAATAATTGCTGGCTTGTATTTTTACCACAGACTATTAGAAATTCTCATGAAAATCTAAGATACTATAGTTATTTCAGAGAAGAATAGGTATAAAAACCTAAACCTGTCACTTCTCTAATTTTTAGTAAGTGTTGATGGTCATCAAAACTTTTTTTCATTAATTTTAATCTTAGAATTTTTGGAAAAAATCACATATGCTTTCAATGTTTTTCAATACTTACATTTAAGCTCTAATTGGGAAGAAAGGAAGTTCTATTAAACTCTTTACAATTAGTGTCTAAAATCATTTCCTCTAATTGTCCAAATAATACCAGATTTAATCAGAGGGTGGGACAGCAGCCTAAAGATCCTCTGGAACAAAGAGTTTACTTATCTCTCCTCATGATAGAGCACAATGGGAGTTTTTTGGTCCTTTGCCTACCCTTACAAAAGAATTAGGGAACAGTTTTATTTTCAATCTTCAATATTCTCCAACTGAAAAAGTCTATGTATAAACATTAGGAAATTAGGAGCCATCCTGATCACCTAATTTTATTTTTCCAGTTTATTTTTTATTGAAGCATGATTGATTATACGTGTTTCTGGGGTACAAAGTTCACCATCAATAGTTGTGTACAATGTGTGATGATCAAGTCAGGATAGTTAGCTTATTCATCATTACAGTATGTAATCATTCTTTGTGTCTGTAACCAATTTATCACTAACTTCTCATTAACCCCCTCCCTCTTTCCCTCCACCTCCCCCTTTCCACCTCAAGTGATCACAGTTCTGTTCTCGCTTTCTTAAAGTTCAATGTATTATTGTAATTCTTTTTTCCTTTTTTTTCTTTTTTTTCTCCCCTTTGTCTTTTTTTCGTGTCCGGCAACAGATCGCAACCCTCAGTGTCGCGCCCGTACCAGACCCCTTTTTTTTCTTTTTTTTCTCCCCTTTGTCTTTTTTTCATGTCCGGCAACAGATCGCAACCCTCAGTGTCGCGCCCGTACCAGACCGGGACTGGCAACGGGATCGCAACCCTCGGTGTTGCTCCCACACCTCGCTCAGCCAGTGAGCGGGAACCGGTCTGTA
>NW_007726975.1:26218-39306 GCF_000696425.1 Galeopterus variegatus | reverse complement strand
GCAAATGGCAGAATTTCATTCTTTTTTATGGCAGAATAGTATTCCATTGTGTATATATACCACATTTTATCCAGTAATCCATCAATGGACATTTATGTGGGTTCCATATCTTGGCTATTGTAAATAGAGCTGTGAGAAACATGAAAGTGCAGGTATCCCTTCAACATGATGATTTCCATTCCTTTGGGTATATGCCCAGTAGTGGGATTGCTGGTTTATGTGATACTTCTGTCTATAGTTGTTTGAGAAACCTCCATACTGTTTTCCATAAAAGCTGTACTAATTTACAGTTCCATGAACAGTGTAGAAGAGTTACCCTTTCTCCGCATCCTCACCTGCATTTGTTATTCTGTCTTTTTGATAATAACCAGTCTAACTGGGGTGAGATGATATCTCAAAATAGTTTTCATATGCATTTCCCTGATGATTAGTGATGTTGAGCATTTTTTCATATACATTTTGGCCATTGGTTTGTCCTCCTTTGAGAAATGTCTATTCAGCTCCTTTACCCATTTTTTTAAAACAGATTATTTGGATTTTTACTGTTTGAGTTCCTTGTATATACCTGATCACCTATTGCCAGCAGTTCATGATATTTCAGATTTAGCTGTCTACAGAAGAGCACTATATATTTCATCAACACCATCATCACTGTTGAGCCATAAAATATAAGATACGGAGGGATCCATGGATGTGTTCATTTAACAAATATTTATCAGTGACCTACTATGTTCCAGGCAATGTGCTGGTCACTAAAGATTTAACATTGAGCAAGCCGTAGTATCTGACCTTAGGAGCCTGGCTTCTGTAGTAGGAGGCAATCAGGCAGTTAGAATATAAATGTATACAGGCCATCCCATTCATTTTACACATGTGGAAATAGAGGATAATAAAATAAATAACTTGGTATCTCCCCCTCCCACAAAAAAGAAAAGAAATAGTTTGTCAAATTCTCACTATCGCTTGTTGGTGGAAATGGAAATTGGTATAACCATTCTTGAAGGACAATTTCGGAATGCCTTTTAAATGTGAAAATGTTCTTAGTCCTTAATGCAACTATCCTAAACAGGAATTTATCCTTCAGATGTACTTAGAAGATCCAAAGGTGTGTGTTTGAGAATATTCCTCTTGTATTGTTCATATTAGGGACACACAGGGGACAATCTAATGTCGATCAGTAAGTGATTGATTGAATGAACTACGAAATACTATGCAGGAATTTAGAAGATGAAGTAGATTTGACTAATAATGCATATTTTGAAGCACTCTGTAAAAGAATATGCTTATTCAGAAAAAAAGATTTTAAAACTATTAAAAATGATAACATTAAAAATTAGGATGACAACATGGTTTTCTAGTTTCTTACAAGAATTCCTGAACTTTATTTATTTATTTTATTTTTTCCTTTTTGAAATTAGTCTTTAATATCCTCCCCTATTTCCAGCTAAATAACCACAGAATACCAATATTTTTTTTGTCACTCAACATTTTCTAACCTGTAACTCTTAGGAATACATAGTCCCATGTCCTCATCAGGCATTCACTGTTCCAAGCAGGTCTCCATCCATTAGCCTTGTAAATACCAGCCTCCTCTTTCCTCCCAGTCTCAAGGTTACTCTCAAAAACAGTGGTAAATCCAAAAAGAGCTTTTAAGTGGCAAGGCATGGCCCATCAACAGTCAGCTCCAGGGCAGTTTTCAGCCCTGCCTCACCTGGGTCTAGTTCAGCTGGCGGATGAGTTGATTGATGCGTTCACCCCGATAACCAGGTGTGCCCACCTCCTTGAGAAAGCCCACTTTATTCTTGGTAGCGTGACGGTCCCCTGAGAGTTGGAATGGGTGCAAGAAACATGAGATCTCCTGGAAATACTTCCCCGGGAAGGCAATTTCATGAATGAGGTCTTCCAAGCAAATGACACCAAACCGCCCTAAGGAACATAAGGGCACAGGTTCCCTCATTCAACATTTACCCAGCATACACTGAGAAGCTCTTATATGCAGGAGCTGGGCATTTTGGCAGGTTCTCGGGACCCTAAGAATACAACCTGGATCCCACATCGAGGCTGCCAGCAACCTCTGCTCTCTGTCCGAACAGACCCCTAAGCCGCACCACTCACCCAGGTGATCCTCAATCACTGTGTTGTCCGTTAGAGGGATGGTCTTATTCTTGACCTTGGCTTGTCCACGTTTCAAGATCAGTTCCCGGACAGACTTCAGATTTGGAAATCTATGTGCAGCAGAATAAAGCACAGCCTTAGCCAGAACTTGGCACACTACATTACACTGGCCACGAGGTCCTGCAGCCTGACTGAGGAGAAAAGATTAGAGAGGTTCTCCCGCCCACTCCTTCCCCCAAAGAAGTGCTCTGCAATCACATTCCAGCAGGGATGCTTGGGAATACACGAAGGAGGGGATAAAAAACTGGAGTGGCCTTGGCTATGTAATCAAAAATTGAAACTTATGGGGTCGAGCCCGTGGCGCACTCGGGAGGGTTGAAGTCTTGCAATGGTCCTCTGCACCAGTGAACTCACCCCATTAATCCTTTGGATGCGTACAACAAAGGCCAAGGAATGATTATCTGGCATTTCCAGAGCATGAGGTTTCACTTCTAGTCGTCTGAGACGCACCATGTCGCGTTGCTGCCGCCAGGAATCATGTAGGAATGATTCCAGTCGCTTAAACCTGAGCCCTTTTCCTTTTCTTTGCTCCTTCTTTGCCAAAAGTGCCTGCTTTGCCTGGGTGGCCTTGAGAGCTTGATAAGCTTTCCTCTTTTTCAGGAGATTTTCTGGAACCAAAGGGATCTTTTTTCCTTGCTCGGGCTCGGCCATCTTCCTAGTGCTGCCGCTACTCAAGAATTCCTGAACTTTAATTCAGGTCTCTCGAGTCCTGGTCCAGTTAGTTCTCTTTCTATGCACTTATCTCTTGCCATGTGGGTAATCTGTTGAAAGTTTTTGCTTGAAGGCAAAAATTTTTCTAAGCAACCACTAATTCTCATTACAGAAAATGCAAATATTGGACTATTCCTATGAATGGAAAAGGAAACTGCTGATATTGTTAGTAAGCACTTGAAATGACACCCTGTGGAAACTGTAAACTTTACACCACAAAAATGTAAGACCAAATAACCCATGATTTGGCCTATTGATAAGGAGGCCTCATGAATTATCTAGAACAAACAGCAAGCAATACACTTCAGAGGCAGTTTTGCACAAAGTAGTATTAATTGTATAAAATAGAATATTTATGTTTATATGCAATAAGGTAAAAGATGAGGGTCCTTCCTACCCGTCAAACAGAAAACTCTATCAAACAGATGAGAAATTCAATGTGTAAGAANGTGGGTCCTTCATGAATGGATTAATACTCTCCCTGGGGGATGGGGATAGTGAGTGAGTTCTCACTTTATTAGTTCTCATGAGAGCTGGTTATTTAAAACACCCTGGCGTGCTCTCTCTCTCTCTCTCTCTCTCAACATGTGATCTGCTTGCACTCACTGACTGCCTACCACCTTCTGCCATTAATAGAAGCAGCCTGAGGCCCACACCAGATGCAGCTGTCCCAGAATCGTGGGCCAAATAAACCTCTGTTCTTTATAAATTACCTAGTCTCAGGTATTCTGTTATAGTAAAACAAAAACAGACTAATAAAAATAGCAAAATCAAGTGTAAAACCACCTAATGGGATCTTTAATGCATGCTAAGTGTTCTTTTTGCAAATTCATGGAATTTGCATGTCCTAAATTGAAGAATGCAAAATTTAAGGAAATGTAACATTCGTTTCTCAGTCTTCAGCTTTGGCCACCTCATTGTACAACTGTGAAAGACGAAGATATCATTTCATTCAACTCAAACAAGTTTTGAATTGCCCGAATGTGTGGTTGACTATGTAAAAGGATGCTAAAATGAAAATCTCTGCTGAGACCTAAGACAAAAGACATCAGACAATAAGGACAGTTGTAAAACAGTCCATCCACCTAAAACTCAGAATAAAATCTGTGTAGACATTCCTAAACCTCTCATATGAAAAGTACAAACTGGTACTTTCATTTCAAACCTGGTGAGAAAGCTCCAAGGAACCAGTTGGACAGCCTATTACTTATCTCTGCAGTTTGGGGAAACCTAGGGCCTAGTTCTGAACTTTTACCCCAAAAATCTAAGGGGTGAGAAGGCACAGTCTAAAGGAAAGTCCAAAGGAGAGAATATGGCACTGGATAGCTTAAAGTCTCAGAATTTCTAGGGCAAAATGTGCAGGGGTATTTCCCGTAGACCTAATGTAAGCTACGTTCAAGAAAGCCAGCGTGTCATCACCTTAGAATCTGTCTACAGGGGTCCCAGGAGAAGCTAACAGACAGCATCAGAGAGAAGCTGGAGACCATACCAGATTTCCTGTGGTTGGATAAAGGACTAGTCCACCAGCGTAGGGGAGAAGGATTTGCCTGCATCAAAGACTACAGAAGAAAGCCCCCATGACAGGGACTGTAAAGTACTCACCACAGACAGTCTGCTGTGTGATTAAAAAGTTGAACATTTACTGGATGTTTGATCATATTTAAAAATGACTGATTTTTACGTGTGATAAAGGTATTGCAGTTTTTTAGAGATATATAGAGAGAGATTGAGAAGGAATCCTTAACTTATAGAAATATACTAAAATATTTACAGGGGCTGACTTGTGAGCTTTGTTGGCTAAAGCGCCACCTTGTAACACCCCAAGGTCAAGGGTTTAGATCCCCATACTGGCAGGCTCAAAAAAAAAAAAAAAAAAAAAGTACAATAAAATAAAATACTTATAGACAAAGTATGAAATGATATATATGGGATTAGCTTCAAATTAGTATGGGAGTGGATCATAGAGCTTCACAACATTGGATTTGGCAGTGATTTCAAGGATATGACATGAAAAACACGGGCGAAAAAAATAGACTAATTGAACTGAAAAAAAAAGATTTGTGCATCAAAAGACACTATCAGCAGATTAAGAAAGAATTCCGTAAAATGGAAGAAAATATTTGTGAATCATAAATCTGATAAGGGACTGACATCCAGAATGTATAGTGAACTCCTAAAACTCAACAACAACAACCAGATTCAAAAATGAGCACAGGACTTGAATAGACATTTCTCCGAGGATATATAAATGCCAATAAGTACATGAGAAGATATACCCTAAAAATTGAAAACAGGATCTCAAAGAGATATTTGTACATCTATGTTCATAAAAGCATTATTCACAATAGCTAAAACATGGAAGCAACCCAAGTGTGTATTGGCAGATGAATGTATAAGCAAAATGTGGTATATAGATATAACAGACTATTACTCAGCCTTACAAAGGGAGGAAATTCTGATATTTGATATAACATGAATGAGCCTTGAGGGCATTATGCTAAGTGAAATAAGCCATTCACGAAAGAGAAATACTGCTTGATTCCACTTACATGAGAAAGTTAGAGTGGTCAAAACTGTAGAAACAGAAAGTAGAATGCAGGTTGCCAAAGATGTTAAAAAAAAATAGAATATGGACATAGGGACGGTGAGATAAAGAAAACAAAATTGACCATTAATTGAGATTGGTTGAAGTTGAGTGAAAAGCACATTGGGGTTCATGAAACTATTCTATTTCTGTATATAATTGAAATTTCTCAAAATAAAATTTAGAAGAACAAAAGAATAAGTTTTACACCTTTGCTAAAGGTACAAAGCAGCGTCAATGATACCGTATCATTAGTGTAAGAAAGGAGGAGCAATAAAAAAAATATTGGCCTAATTTTGGAAGGGAAAAAGGCAATGTCTAAAGAAATAAACCAAAATAAAAATGTTTACATATAAGGGGGAGGATGTGTTGTAGGGGATAAGGACAGAAGCAAGACTTTTCTGAGGATACTTATTAGTATAGATCTGACTTTTGACGTATGTAAAGATTTTACACATTTACAAAATCAATCACAGTTAAAAAACAAACCCTACAATTGAAAACAAACTGAAATGAATGAACCAAACTGGTATGTCAAATTGATAAATTAATCACACAGAGAAATGATTATTCCAAGTCATTTTGAAAAAAAAGTCTTTGACATTTCATCCCAAAGATATTGCCTAAGGACAAAAAGAACTGAAAATAAAACTTACACTTCACTCGATGGTAAAAATACTGGTATTGCAATTTTGAAACAATTTTCTATATATTGTAGGATAAAGTAAATAATGAAATAGGTTAATGTAATTAGAAGCTAAGATTTACAGTGTAAGAGAAAAGGGAAATATAAAATCAAAGAAGTTGGGGCTGGCTGGTTAGCTCAGTTGTTTAGAGGAGAGCATTATAACACCGTGGTCCCAGACTCGAATCCCCATACTGGCGCAGCCGCTAAAAAAAAAAAAAAAAAAAAAAAAAAAAAAAAAAAAAGAAAAAATATCAAAGAAGTTAAGTGGGGAAAAAAAACTTGTATTATTAAATTTGGATTGAAAATGTTGACATGAGGTCATGACTAAAACACTTGCCCCTTTTTCTTGGAGCATAGCTGTGGGGGAGTTGCTAAACTCTTGAAGAAAAAAAGACACATTGGCAGCTTGGGACATGATGCAAGACTCTTTGATGGCAAAAAAAAAAAAAGATCATGACACACACCCAAACAGATAAAGGAAAAAGACAAGAAGTTCCAGGGGAAGAAGATGGGTGGGGAAGGGTGAAGAGAAATACAGGACCACTCTATAAGACTGGGAATGACAATTGGAAGATTTCAGTCTGTAGTGAATAACTTGCAAAAAGATACAAGGAATAAAGTGATAATCTTAGAGATATTAAATGCTTCTGAGGCACAGAATGATACCCTTTTCACAAATACCAGCAAGGATCATTTTAATATATACTTGATTAATGGGGGACACTGATCTTTCAAGTGATCTTAGTATCCATAAGTTTTGGCCACATGCCAAGATTACTCATATGCTATGCAGATAATTTAGTGCATGCTCTAACAATCGGCATTCTAGAAATTTCCAGGAGTTGGAGAAACCATCACCTAAAGATGAAGGCAAGAATAGGATACTTGCTGTAGCAAAAGACATGGAAGTTATGGAAACTGATTTGGATTGTTTAGACTCTAAATCATTAGGACAGGCTCATGGCATTGAGTGCAGAGAGGTGTAGAGTTCCAGGTGAAAGTTTTGACTGAAGATGCTGAAATTTTCCAAAGGAAACTTGAAGAAACCACCAGATCAGTCAGGGAGCTCCAGGAGACTCAGAGCATCTGAGCACTAGGCTTCCTTTCAACATCATCTGTCTCTTAAGGTCCCTTACAGAGACGTGCATCTTGCTGAACAAGTGACCAGTAATCTTGAAGAATTGTACATCTCCATGTTATAAGCATGTATGGGGTTTTAAAAGAAAATGAGATATCCATTCTTTCCTCCATCGTTGAAAACAGCTTTGTAGACTTAACAGAAGATATTAAAGCACTTGAAAAGACTGATTTTGCTAACTAGAGATGTAACAATATTTTAAACTAATTATATTTCTTTATATATGATGTACATTTTGTCTTTTAGTTGTTTAGAGAAGCCTTGCAGGAAACTATAAATACTTTAAAACTGTATTTGTAGCATATGGAACAATTAATTTTAGTGTTCCAGGGATTGGACAGGTATTAAGTAATCATGCTGAATGTTGGGCTGTGGGGAAAAAATACACACACAAACACAAGAATGCAAAGATGCAATGACATCCTAGTAACTACTAATCCAACTAATGCCCCAATATTTGTTTCTACCTCTTATTCCTCACTGAAAGGAACTGGTGTCCTTGAAGATTAATAGATTTCAAGTCTTTGGTAGCAAACATATAAAATCAGTCTGGGATATTTTATGCCAGAGGCAAAGGAAAATTCAAATATCAATGAGGTCATTTCAGAAGTATATAGCAACACCGAGGTAAAGTTTAGAATCTCCAAACCAGACAGCACCCCCTCAAAAGTATATAGCTTGAGAGGTGCTTATACTCCAAATTTGGGCTTATAATTTCACCTCTAATAATAATAGGTGAAATTAATTATAGAAAGAAAAAGTAAGAGAGGAAAAAAAGGGAAAAGTTTATTTACCACTCTTGGTGGTGATTATAATTATCATCTTATTCTGAAAATTGGTAGTTAAACCAAAGTAACTAAACATTTATCCTGACTTTTTAGGAGCAAGGAAAACTCTCTTTTGTACTGTTTAATAAATGTAGAATAATGGTTAAAATAGAAAAATATTTAATCTGTAACCCATGATAAAACAATTGATACAGAAAATGATTACTAATAGATGCTGAACTCTTTAGGTGAAACAGTTTTGGGTAACAGTATACTGTCATAGTACCCTGCATATTATTTGACCACTAAAAATTTTAAAATGCACCTTTGTAATAGAGAGATCACCACCCTAATCAAGTGATTAAACTTAGCATCATCTACTAGTATGTATTTACGAGGGGTTGAAATATGAAGTATTCAGCATCACCTATGAACTATTCTTGCTCAGAATGTTTATCCAAAATTAAATAAAACCTTTAGAACTAACTCCAAGTTTATACAAATTCAGGAAACATAGGATCATGTTAAATGACACAAGGAAAGAATGGGACAAATCCAGTGTGAATATACTAAAAACCATTGAACTGTACACTTTAAAAGGATAGATTTTGGGCCGGCCATGGCGTTGGCTTATTTGGGAGAGCACAATGCTGATGACACCAAGGTGGAGGGTTCAGATCCCCTTACCAGCCAGTCACCTGAAAAAAAATTTTTTTAAGTAAAAGGATAGATTTTATGATATATAAATTATATTTCAATAAAGCTGTTATATATAAAAATACATTACGGAAAAAAAAAATCTGCTGGCCTCAGAAACCTAGAAGCCTAGCTTTGAGAGCATTGATAAAGTAAAAACTCTTCTGTCTCCTTTACGTCTCTTTCCCTCACTCTGTTTCAGCCCCCAGGGATCTCAAACCCATTTAAATGGCCAAGAAATAAGAGGGTAGAGACATTAGATGGGAAAAGATAAGATGAGCCAACCACGTACCTCTCTCTAACTTCAGGATTCCACCTGAAAACAAACTCTAGCTAGAGATGGAAGAACGCTTGAATTTAAATCATTTGGAATTAGCACTGTTAAATAGAACTAGACATTTTAATTTCTGAACCAAATTACCTGCAAGTGGTCAGGAGTATTGTAGTGCAACCAAAATTTTATTCAGGAGAATGGAAAGGAGCAGCTCCAATGAATAAAACTTAATGGGGTAATTGAAAATAAATTAGGATTGCATCCTGTAGGTTGCACCTCCATGATTCAATATGCCAGTTGCAACTGAAAGATACAACTGACAATTCAGGCATCAAGTACCCCAAAATACCACAGTCTTTTATCAGACTTGTTTAGAAACTCTCCTCTGCTACTCTTGGCCGTGGTCCTACTTCCTGGACTAATTTATTCTGTAACAATAAAACAAATACATGGTGTGATGATGTATATTACGATATATCTTCACAAACAGAGTGGTCAGATGTTAAAGAATACACCTTTTGGTTTCCACAAAGATACTGACATTCAAGATTTCATATATCAACTCCGGAGACAAGAAACAATAAAAAAATAAATAAAGTAATGATTACAGCAGCATGTGTCAATTGCTACACTGAGATAGTGTGATACAATGAAAACAACATTTACTGCAGAGGAAAGCAGAACTGGGGTCAAATCCTGGTTCTACTGATTCCTAAGAAGATGGCTTTGGGCCAGTTCCCAGCTTCTCTGAGTCAGTTATATCACCTGTAAGCACATTTCTCATTTAGTTCTATCCTCCATTGGCTAGTTCGTTATAGGCTGTTTGTCTCAAAACATTTTAATTTTTTTAGAGAAGAATGTATTTATTACTCCACTGAGCAGTAAAATTAATATATATTTTTCTCATGACCCATCAGCCTGCACACAGAGTGAGCAATATCACATATTCCCAGCCAATTTATTTGCTTGCTTTGTCATGACGTTTCTTTCTGCCATTGTTTCATGTTTTGTTGAGCAGTTCGAACTTTTAATGGCTGATGAACAGCAAGCAAATTGACATTGTTGTAGATGCTGCAAGAAATTACATCAGCGTTTTCCAACAATGTTAAAATCCACATTTTGTGGTAAGAGAGCACCTTCAAAGAACTGGTGGAGGTAACGAATGGTAAAGTTCAGCAGTTACTTGAGGATTAGTGGAGGTTATTTGACATATGACGATAACTAAAAACATCCATGGAGGAAGTGACCAACAATTGTTTGTATAGTAGCCTTCAGAAATTATGCCCGGAGTATGTCACAACTTCTGACATGAAAAGAAGTGAATGATGATTGTCAGTATATAATATTGGGAAACACATTCCCATTGCCTTTTGCGCATAGATCTCAGATAGTCTAGTTAACCTTTCTGTGTAAAACAGGATCATCATATGCTACATAGAATTTGTCAGTAAAATTTTTGCAGAGCAGTGTGGTATGGATTAAATGAGAAAATCTGTAGAAGTACCCAATCTAATACGTGGCACATAGTAGACTCTCGACAAAACTTCTCTTTTTGCCAAATGTTAAGGCTGGAAACAGAAAAACAAGGAATAAAGAGGCCAAACTCAATCTAAAAGATCAGAAGACACATGAGATAAATCTTGAAGAATAAATAGGAGTTAGCCAGGTAAAGAAGCTCATAAACTGCATTCGGTGTAGAGAGAGAACAGCCTGAACTGGGGGTGGAGTGTGAGTGTGAGAACATTTGACACACTGAGGCCACTGCAAGTGGAGTGGTATGGCTGGATAAATGGTGATGGAGAAGGAGGTGAGATGAGGAAAGCAGACGAGGGTAAGATCATAAGCAGTGTTGGACATTATCTGAAAGGTCCTGAGAGATGGTGGAAAGACGGTAGGTGGGGATGATCAACTTTACATTGTATCACTGGCTGCCGTGTGGAGGTTGTACGCAAGAGTAAAACACTAGACATAGGGAAGCCTATAATCCAGAAAAGATGTAAGTCCCTTATTTAAGGTAGTGACTCATTGGGTGAGGGATATGAGGAAGAGGTCAAGGATGACTACAGGATTCTGGCTTACTCAACTGAGATGCTGTGTCCACTGAGAATACAGGATAACCATATGCATATAGCTGGAATTCACTGGTACATTTGAGGCTTGACAAGACCCTCTAGCAGAAGCCTAGCTTAGTTATTTAAGACTAAATGCAAGTCTCACCTGCTCCATGGTGTCTTCTCTGTAATTCCACAATGTTCTGTTTGTCTCTCTGTTTCCTAAGATGCCTAAAAGTTATTCCCAATTTTATCAATTGATTATCTACTTGGATGTAATTTCTATGTATAGTTCTCTAATTGTTTCAGGCTCAGTGGCAAAAAGGTCATTTGCCCACCTGACAGCTATTGCCCTCCTTCCCTGCTAACAGAATACCGTTTATTAGGGATGGTGATGTGTTCAGCCACACATGATCCATTATGACTGATACAAGCCAATCATGCCTGTTCTACCACACTTTGGCATATACTTTTCCAACTCTCTATGAAGCTAGGCATGGCCATGTGACCCTTTTCCCGCAATTAAATTTAAATCAAAGTTTACTGGGAGGTTTTAGGAAAAATTCTCCTCCCAAATAAGAAAGAAACCCCTTTCCCCCCACTTGTCCCTTTCTTTCGGTTTGGAAAGTTAATGGTGGGTATATGATGCTTACAGGTGTAGGAATCATATTGTCAGCATAATGCAACACATCAAAGCCAACATGCTCAAAATAGTTGTGCAGAAAGAGAGAACATTCTGGCACCATGATAATCTCAGTGAGTCTCTACCCCTAACTAGGAACTATCTACCTCCACACTGCTGATTATGCAAGATAACAAACGATCATTATTGCTTAAGTCACTGATAGCTGTGTGTTCTGATATTTACAGCAGAAAACACTCCTAAATGATGTAGGTGTCTAAATCTTATGTCTATGACTTTGAAAGCAAGAATCAAATTCTTTGACTTCTTCGATGTTGGACTTGAACTGATTTGTTGACATGATTCCTACTTCTCTTTTCCCATGTGCATTTCTCCAAAGATGAGATGGCTGTGAGGGAAACTACATTTTTTTGGGGGGGGGTCGGTAAGGGGATCGCAACCCTTGGCATGGTGTGGTCTGCACCATGCTCAGCCAGTGAGCACACCAGCCATCCCTATATAGGATCCGAACCCATAGCCTCAGCACTACCAGCACCGCACTCTCCTGAGTGAGCCCCCAGGCCAGGCTGGAAACTACATTTTAATGAAGACTAAGCATATCCTAAAGCAGGAATTGGCAGTTTACAGCATGTTTGCCAGGGGAAGCATAACAGATAGTTTTTGCTCTCCCACAATGGCTGGTTCTAAGAGTCAAGGACCTCTATAAATCAACAATGTCCATTTCCCTACTTTCCAATAATAATAACTGTAGGAATGCTAATCAGAACTCACTTCATTCTCATGGCCTTCAGAGCTCTGGCTTCAATAATTACAATCTTCCCACTGCACAGGTTGTTTAGCAACCAAGGAAAGGAAATGAATAGAATGCCATGCTTGTGTGAGATAAGGAGAGTGACACTAGCAGCCCCAAGGATAAGCAACAGGTGGCTATGGGTTGCCTGGGAATCTTCCACTTCCACAGCCTTTCTCTTTGTCATAACTCCACTTTTGTCTCTAAGTCCTGTATAAGCTTCAACTCCTGCCCCTGGGGTTGTGGAGAGAGCAGCTGCACAGTACACAATCGATTACTCCACCCGATCCATTCCCTGTAAGTAACTCACTGGTGAATAATAATAATAATAATAAACAATTCCTTGCAAACCATATGGAGCTGCATTTTTCATACTTCAATCTCAGGATACCTTCTCAATTTGGTGATTGCTATACAGTTAGCTCACACTCGGACAAATGACTAAATTTATAAAACTAAAATTTATATGGCACTTACATTGTGCCAGCTGCTGTTCCAGTTTTTGTCTTCATAATAGCATAATGACATCAGTACTTTTAATTCCTCCATTTTACAACGATAAAACTGAGGC
>NW_007726975.1:24193-25735 GCF_000696425.1 Galeopterus variegatus | reverse complement strand
ACCATATGGAGCTGCATTTTTCATACTTCAATCTCAGGATACCTTCTCAATTTGGTGATTGTTATACAGTTAGCTCACACTCAGACAAATGACTAAATTTATAAAACTAAAATTTATATGGCACTTACATTGTGCCAGCTGCTGTTCCAGTTTTCGTCTTTATAATAGCATAATGACATCAGTACTTTTAATTCCTCCATTTTACAACGATAAAACTGAGGCACAGAGAGGTTAAGAAACTTGCCTGATGTTCCATAGTATATAAATCTTAGAGATGGGATTTGAACCTAGGCACTTTGAAGTTGGGTGCTAAGTCACAGACACTGTCTGGGTGCTCAGACAGTTACAGATACAGCTTTCCATTTGCAGCTCTATTTGGAGAACTAGCACAACAAATCTTTTCATCCAAAAATACACATTGAGCAGTATTTTATAAGAAAATCTACAACACATATTCAGAAAACAGAGAGCAATTGTAATAACGGCATTATTGCTATATAGTGTGGCCAATGTAGTTCCAAAAATTATTTGAAGTTACATTTTACTATCATTTTGATAAGCTCTTATGATGCTTCAGCAGCTCCTGAGAAGTGTATTACTTATGAGAGAAATGTAATGCAACCTGTTCTTACACTACTCTATTCTTGCTGTAAGTACATTTCTGTACATTTATGGTTCAAAGAACCATAAATATTGTCTGGAAACATAGGAAATACTTAAAGAATAGTGGATTCTAAGGGCAAGAATCTTCATATGTGAAGTGAAATATGTCCACTCATTATCTGTGATGTTTCTCATAGTTCTGTAATTATTTTAGGATTTGTCCAGAATCTATTAATAAAATAATTCACAGTGTCTATGACAAAAGTCTTTGTGCTTAGGCATCTCAAATTTTCTTAATTTAGAAAATGTACTAAATATGTACCAAGAAGCCAGAGAAACCAGCTTTACCCGACTAACAAAATTGCATTTACAAAATTGATTGCTTCATTATTCATTCTGGAAGTTAGCATAATGACTCAGCTTCCTGAATACCAGAAGTCTAGATGTTGTCGGAAAATGTCAGCAGTTGTGTACTGACCCATGCCCTGGATTGGAGAAACAAGGTATTCATAGAATTTTGTCCTTTCCTGTAGCTTTGGTACGTGTGCATTTTTTCATGTAGTAGCTTAGAATTAACTTCCTTAACCGGAACACAAAGACTCTGTCCCCTTATATATGATATTGAGGGGAAAAAAAGGTTCCAGTGGGCCAACCCTCAAAATATTTCCTGAAGACAGTCAGAGTTTTTAATCCCATTGTAATGACTTTTGAACCAGACAAAACACACAATTACAAAGAGCTTTGGTTCTTTGGAAGTGAAGCAAATGAGCTTGGGAGTCATTGGAAAATGAGCTTCAGAACTGGGATTGGGCAGGACAATAAATGTCACCTCTGACCTTGGACCTCAGGTAGTAATGAAATTCTTTCACTGCCTTCAGTCTACTTTGTTGCAGATCTTGCTAGTCCTATCCAATCTTCATTTTTGACATCTTCTTTATT
>NW_007726975.1:22161-23345 GCF_000696425.1 Galeopterus variegatus | reverse complement strand
GACTGGGTCATTGATGACTCGGTCTTAGGCTGTCTACATCTAGATTTTTGTTAAAGGGAAAAAAATGCCCTCAGTTTTTTATACCACCATGGTTGGACTCCATTACCTGCAGCCAAAGGGCATCCTTAATGATATGTCTTTAAGTGGGATCAACCTCCAATAAACTTGTAAAGAAGGCAGCATTTGATATAGGCCCTTATTTCCTCTCTCTCCCTCTGTTCCACTGTTCATGCTATTTCTTCCATCTGTATTGCCCTGTCTTTCCACCATCTATGTTGTCATGCATTCATTATTTGTTAATGCAGCAAGTATGTGCCAAGCACTGTGCTGTTAAAAATAATTTCATATACACTCACACTCACAGCTTGGTCACAGTCTGGTGAGGGAAGTAAGATATGCAAATAAATCCTCAAGATTAAACATGTTAATTGCTGAAATGAAGAAATCTCAGTGTCTTGGGTCAAGGACAACTGGGTAGCCAGCACCAGAGAAGAGAAGGCCTCCTAGTGGATATGAGGATTGACCTGATTCTTAAAGAAAGAGCAGCTGGCTGGTAGCTCAGTTGGTTAGAGTGCAATGTTATAACCCCAAGGTCAAGGGTTCAGATCCCTATACTGACTAGCTGCCCCCAAAAAAGAAGAATTTTAAAGAAAGAGCTAAAGTTAAACAAAATAAAACTTCTTCAAAGCAGCCTTACAATGGCCTTCATCAGAAAATATATTTTCTATAGAACAATACAGTAAGTATCTAAGATACAGTACACTATCTTTTCTTATTTGTCCTTGATAATGTCAATCTCGAGCTGCCCTTCAGGTTAAGATTTTATCTTACCTCTTTTATGAGACTTAACCCTTAACTATGAAGGCAAAGACTAAACTTGACTCAACCTCATATCCATTCATCCTAGATTCATGATAAATATTATTTGAACTGGCATAACTGATCTGTCCTTGTGACTTTAGACACCCAGTGCCTTAGCCTCAGCTTCCAGGGAACCTGACTTATTTCTTGGATAAGGAGGTCTCTTCAACAGATATTTGTTAAATGAATAAACTTTGCCCAACTGGGAGAAAGGTTAAAAGAATGCAAAGCATGTTTTTGGCCACACAAATATTTACGAAGGATAACTGTCTCCTGTCTATACTCTCTCAGGAAGAGAATTGGACAAGCAACAGGAAGAGGGG
>NW_007726975.1:17104-21156 GCF_000696425.1 Galeopterus variegatus | reverse complement strand
GGAACCTGACTTATTTCTTGGATAAGGAGGTCTCTTCAACAGATATTTGTTAAATGAATAACCTTTGCCCAACTGGGAGAAAGGTTAAAAGAATGCAAAGCATGTTTTTGGCCACACAAATATTTACGAAGTATAACTGTCTCCTGTCTATACTCTCTCAGGAAGAGAATTGGACAAGCAACAGGAAGAGGGGTAGCCCAGCTGGGCAGGGGCTGTGTTGGAGCAGTCAAAGCTGGAGTAGCTGTGCATTAGTTTCCTGTGGCTGCTGTAACAAATTACCACAAATGTGGTGACTTAAAACAACAGAGATTTATTTTCTCATAGTTCTGGAGGCCAGAAGTCTGCAATCAAGGTCTCAGCAGGGTTGGTTTCTTCTGGGAGCCCTGCAGGAGAATCTGTTCTATGCCTCTCTTCCAGCTTCTGGTGGCTGCCAGCAATTCTTGGTGTCTCTTGGCTTATAAATGCATCATTCCAATCTCTGCCTCCATCTTCACATGACCTTCTTCCTTATGTTTCCTCCCCTTTGCTTCCCTTCTAAGGACAATTGACACTGAATTTATGGCCCACTCTGATCCATGATGTCATCCTGAGATCCTTAATTATACTTGCAAAGACCCTTTTTCCAAAGACCCTTTTTCTTTTTTTTTGGGGGGGGGGGCGGCTACCATTCAACCCATTACAAGTTCTGTTGCTGCTCTCCCTCCCCGCAAAGAAAGGATTGATAAGACTGGCTGGAAATAAGGGAACCTCAAATAACCAGGTTTCAAGGCTCTTAATGAGGGCAACTGGAAGGCCCCTAGATGCAATAATAGAATAAAAACAGTTTGGAAACAGAAGCCTAGCCCTACTCGGTCTCATCTCTGCAGAAATTCTACAGACGAGAGTTTTTACGTAGAACAATTTTTTTTTTTCTGTTCAAATTTGTTTCACCTCCACAGCAAAAACCCACAGACATATGTAGACTATAGGAAAATGATATTCTGCCCAAGTGCCAACCATCTGATGACACTCTTTCATTTGTCAGCAGAAGTTTCTATACCAAAATTCTCCAACCTGAATCTGGGGTCAATTGCTTCAATTTGAGTCTTTGGGCTTATATTCTTGGGCCTGTATTACTATTGTCCTGTGACACTACTTCTGTAATAGCACTGAATGCATTTTTCTAGGTATGTTATGCCTTTGCTTAATAGGTCACCTCTGCTGAATGACTTTTTCCTCATTAAAAATGATTTCTGATAATAGTTACCAGAATAATGGACTTTTGGGTGCAAAAGTGTGCTATATATTCTATGTGAAACATTGTGCAGTATATGTGTATATATTGAAATAATACACTGTACCCCACAAATATACACAAGTAAGTGTTAAAATTAAAAAAAAAATAATAAGTCTGTAACATAAGATTTATGGAATTACAGAGTCTTTCAGAGAAAGAATGATTTTCCCCAAAAGGCTTGTATTAAAAGAAAGTACATTGTCCCACAACAATCTTGACTTTAACAATGTTTATTATGCTTAATGTTTATTAAGGTTTATTACATTTATTAACATGTTTATTATGAACCAGATTGGACTAAGAATGTAAACTCTGAGTTTACTAACAAGAGATAAGTGCAAATAGCCCTGAAAACTATATTAGGATATTTACTAACTGACACTTGTTATGACCCAAGTTAGTGCCAAAATATTCCTCCAGTTAGATCTGCCTGTGGTCACATCAGCACCTTCTAAGCAGCAATTCTAAGGTTACACCAATTGAGAGAGGATTATTATTTTTTCTTTTTATTATTATTATTAGCATATTCATCATTACAAATCATAATCTTTCCCCATACCCACCACCCAACCTATCATTCCCCAACCCCCCTCCATCCCTACTCCCCATTTCTAGTTCCTTAGCTTTGTTCTCTCCTTCTGAAAGTTCAACATATTATTGGTCTTTTCTTCCTCCCTCCCTCCTTCCTTCCTTCCTTCCTTCCTTCCTTCCTTCCTTCCTTCCTTCCTTCCTTCCTTCCTTCCTTCCTTCCTTCCTTTTTTCCTCTTTCTTTCTTTCCATCAACCCAAATGTCCATCTATGCATGACAGCATAAGGAAAATGTCATAAAAGAATGAAATTCTGCCATTTGCAGCAACATGTATGAGCCTGGAGAAAATTATCTTAACTGAAATAAGCCAGACACAGAAAGAGAAATACCGTATGTTCTCACTCATAACTGGGTGCTAAGAAAGAAGGTGATAGAGTTTGGGTGTGTTGTCCTCCCAAAATTCATGCAGAAATCTGATTCCCAATGTGACAGTGTTGGGAGCTGTTTGAGTCATGGGGGTGGATCCCTCAGGAATGGATTAGTGCTCTCCCTGGGGGAGGGGGGATTAATGAGTGAGTTCTCACTCTATTAGTTCCCACGAGAACTGGTTGTTTACAAGACCCTGACACCATCTCTCTCTTGCTTCCCCTCACCATGTGATCTGCTTGTACCCATCCTGAGGCCTGCACCAGATGCAACTGTCCCAGAATCATAAGCCAAATAAACCTCTGTTCTTTATAAGTTACCCAGTCTCAGGTATTTCTGTTACAGCAACACAAATGGACTAATACAGAAAGAAAGAAAGAAAGATTAGTCTCATAAAGTTTAATTAAAAACAAAGCCCCAACCTCTCCACCAAATCTTAAAACTTTCCCACATGAAACAAGGGTTTGGCATCTGCACTGAGAAATCAGTATTGAACACCAGATTGTTTATTTTTACTATGTTGTTTAATCTCCCTTCTTTCTAATTTTATTCTTTTTACCATACATTTTAAAGCAAAATATTTTAAATGGCTTATTAAGAAAAGCAGGCTGGTTAGGTCAGGTAATTAGAGACTGTTGCCTACAACACCAAGGCAGGCTGGAAAAAAAGCAAAAAAAGAAAAAAAAAAAAAAAAAAAAAGCAGTAATCACTTGACACCCCCCTCCTCAATCTCTTCATAGAGGCAACCATTTCCAACTATTTTGGCTTTTTCTTTTAGCATTTAGAGATAAGCATTTAATTTATCTCTAAATAATATATTTAAAAGACTACTTCATTTTTCAGTTTTGGCCATTATTTGTTGAATTTCCTCTGTAGGACAGGAGAATTTAGCTCCATTTTCTGCTTATCCCTCCCAAAGCACAGACTTTCCCTTCTTTTATCCTTCCAATAGAAGTAAAACATAATTTTAATCAACTAAATATTTAATATTATAATTATTATAACTATGTTAGACACTATTATATGTTAGACACTATATTATAACTATGTTAGACACTATTCACACCTGATCCATGATACTTTTTTTCTTGTTGTCTAACTATTTATTTATTTTTCACTCTGGCCAGTATGGGGATCTGAACTGTTGACCTTGGGGTTATAACACCATGCCCTAACTGGCTGAGCTAACCATCCAGCCTTTATGTCTAACTTTTCCTTTTATCTAATATTTGCCAATACTACCTGGATTTCTGTGCATTGATCAGACTCAGTTTCCCTGGGAGAAGTGTATTCTATCAGTTTCATCTTCTTGCAGTGCCCTGGCCTCTGATGCAGTCTGCACTGCTCATCTCTAGGCCTGCATTGGAACATCTCTTGTATCTGACCCCATGGGATTCCTTCCCCTCTCACTTGTGTTGGATCTCCTGAAGCTCATTTTTCTCCTTCTCAGTTTATTTTCTCCTTTTGGAATAGCACATTCTCCCACAGCTTCCTGAGAAAAGGTATACTATAAATTAACTTTGTAAGAACACTTATTTCTGGAAATGAATGCTTTATTTGTTTGCCAGATAAATCTTGAGTCATCTCTCAAGAATAGGTCGATTTTTACCTTCTCCAGAAAAACTGTTTAGATGGCTGCAGGCAAAGTTAAGCTTTCATGCCTATGTGTTTCTATCACACTTTATGCATTCACCAATTCATTCATTCACACATCCAGCAGGTATTTATTGAGTGCTCTCATGTGCCAGGCACTGGGCGAGGGATAAGATGGAAAGAACAAACAACTTGCATTTGCTCATGCAGAAAAAGTCAGGAAAGGGC
>NW_007726975.1:15152-16339 GCF_000696425.1 Galeopterus variegatus | reverse complement strand
CCCGTGGCTCACTCGGGAGAGTGCGGTGCTGATAACACCAAGGCCCCGGGTTCAGATCCCAGGGATGGCCGGTTGCTCACTGGGTGAGCATGGTGCTGACAACACCAAGTCAAGGGTTGGGATCCCCTTACCAGCCAAAAAAAAAAAAAAGAAAAAGTCAGGAAAAGAGACTGAGAAAGAGTGGCCAGTGGAAAAGGAGGTCAAGCAGCTGAGTGCAATGTTATAAAGAAAGGGAGGAATGTGTAGTGAAGAAAAGGACAGTCAACTTTGTTAGATGATGTTGAGAGGTATACTAAGCTAAGATCCAGAAAAATCTACTGAAGATCACAACACAGGATCACTGATAAATTTGGCAGAGTCGGTTTCTGTGAAGCATTGGCAGTAACTGAAGTGAGATGAAAGAAGAAATCAAGGAGGGGGAAATTGTAAGCACAGGCAGCTCTTCTGAGAATTTATCTGGCAAGGGGAGCAGAGAAATGGGGTGGTTTTTGAAGAGAAATGTGTAGTTGAGAGAGTACTTCAAATTATGAAAAACAAAGCTGTAGCATGTTAAATGCTGCTAGGNTAGTTGAGAGAGTACTTCAAATTATGAAAAACAAAGCTGTAGCATGTTAAATGCTGCTAGGACTGACCTGACAATGCCAGAAAGAATGATATGCAGGAAAGAGGGGACCCCCCAAACATTCTTCTAGCTCTTGGTCTCTGTCACTGTCTTTTCCACCCTATCTTTCTTATAATGGGTGATTTTTTTTCTCATTTTGCTCATTGTTCTAAATTAATTGTGAGTGAAACATTAAATAGATTTCTCAAAATCTGAATTAGATTCTTCTTCCTGATTCAATTCTTGTTGATTTTTGTTCGTTTGTTTGTTTTAGTGGCTGGCCAGTACCGAATCCTAACCCTTGACCTTGGTGTCATCAACACCACACTCTAACCAACTGAGCTAACTTGCCAGCTCCTTGACTGATTTTTGTGTGGCTCTTAACTGGAAAAAAAATCTCAGTCCACTGGGATATTATTTATCCCAAGGATAAGGTTTTGACATGACTTAAAAATGATTTGAACTTGGGCAAGTTGCATAAGCTCTTCTTGCAACAGTTTTGTGAAAATGGGTTTAATAGTAATATTCAGCCCATAAACTGTTTTAATGTTTAAGTGAAGCACTAGCAAACCACAAAGAACAATGC
>NW_007726975.1:8548-13680 GCF_000696425.1 Galeopterus variegatus | reverse complement strand
GGGAAATGCAAATTAAAACTACATTGAGATACCACCTCACCCCAGTTAGACTGGCTATAACCAAAAAGATGGTGAATAACAAATGTTGACAAGGGTGTGGAGAGAAGGGAATACTCTTGCACTGTTGGTGGGACTGTAAATTAGTACAACCACTATGGAAAACAGTGTGGAGGTTTCTCAAACAAGTACAGAGAGATCTCCCATACTATCCAGCAATCCCACTTCTGAGTATATACCCAAAGGAATGGAAGTCATCATGTCAAAGGGATACCTGCACTACTATGTTCATCGCAGCTCTCTTTACAATAGCCAAGACATGGAACCAACCTAAATGTCCATCCATAGATGACTGGATATGGAAACTGTGGTATATATACACCATGGATTACTACTCTGCCCTAAAAAAAGAATGAAATTCTCCCATTTGCAACAACATGGGTGAGCCTGGAGAAACTTACGTTGAGTGAAATAAGCAAAGCACAGAGGGATAAATACTGCATGTACTCACTCCTATGTGGGAGCTAAGAGAGAAAGAAGGAAGAAAAGAAAGACCACAGTAGTACATTGGACTTGCAGAGGGAGAGAACATTTCTTGGGCTACAAAGTGGAGTTGGGGGGAAAGGGGAAGGGAGAGGGAAGTTGGGAATAATTGGGTGAGGGACATGGGGTTCAAATGTAATTTGTGGTAATGGGTATGCTGCCAGTATGAATCTGGCCCTCACATCATGGGCACGAGGGGTGACAATCAGCTTTGTATCCGTGAATATTCATAACCAATAAAAAAATTGCTTTTGAGTTTATTACTTCTGATTATAACTGAAGAAAATAGTATAATAGAAAAACCAGGCTGCTCTCTCTTGCAGTTGTGTGGTCCTTTGCTGGCTTTGTGGAAAACCTTCTTGTCACATCTGTGCACTTTGCCTGCCTTATGAGTTTGTTTCAGAATGCCTTCTCAGGCTCCTAGTCCTGGTTACTGCAGTTTCATCTCCTGCCAAATCACTTCACTTTTTCATAATAAAAAAAAAAAAATCAATTAACAATTGTTAATTAACAACAATAGAATATTTAATGATTTAAGATGTGAGAGAGAAAAGGTTTTATCAAAATGTAGTTTTGGGGATATTCCAGTCACTTATATTAAAACATGGCTTAAAGAAATGCAGAGGATGGTATTTTATAATATTGCCATACACAAAAAAACACAACAAAATATGAGCTGTAAAATAAACATCTGACTTCCAGTCAAATCAGAATGCTAACAGATTTGTTTTCTAAATGGTCGATGTATTGCATTAGCAGTACCAGCAAATTAAAATAAATTTAGTTTCCTCATTTGCAAAAGGTGGTTTTAAATAATCTTGACTATTGCCAGACTATTGTGGAGTGTTTAGTTAAAGACCCTTATAGGAGGTCAAGTACAAAAATGGTTGAGTTCTTCTATGACAGTGATGAAAATGACAGAGCCAATTAGAGTATTAGAATATCAAAGATTAAACATAAAAGAAACCTTAGAAATTTTCTCACTCTAATCTCTTAAATTACGTAGAAGAAAACATAGTGTCAAGAACTGTGAAAGGTCTGAGATTTTACCCTGCTTGCAAACTAGTGCATTAGCCTGTCCACAGTTTCATGTGTGCTGGTAGTAGACATGAGACCCCTGGGTTAGAGACAAAAGGCATTACTACCCAGGGCACAGCAGGCAACATGAGCTTCACGTTCACATTGGTCCCCATTGCTTCTTAAATCCCAAGGGGGTGATGAGGATGTGGGCTCTGGTGGATGCTGCACACACAGTGGATTTGTTAACACAATCCCGCAATCTTATAGGGAACATGCTAGAAAACCTGCCTAATGTTTTTCACAGAGGAAAAATTATCTCTATCACCGCAGTCAGAAAACAAATCTGTCATCTGACCTGGAGGGAGACATTAGCTATACAAACATTTGTGTACACAGAACAAAGATGTCAAAGCCTCTTGCTCATAAGATGTGCAGAAATGTGAGACATGTGGAGAATTTTCTCTCAACACTGAGATTTAGTGAAAAGAAAGAGATTATTTAAGATCACCAACTAAAGTGCTGAGTTCTTAATCAGTACAATAAAATATGATAGAAATATATTATTTAGTATTTGGTGGTTGGGTGGATACCACCTAAGGTGACACTGAAAGAGCTAATCTCCCCCCCTTGAATGCAGGCAGAACCCATGACTGTTAGTTTTAACTAATAGAATCTGTCAAAGGTGACAAGGTTACTTCTGTCAATCTCTCTGTCTGTCTGTCTGTCTAATCTATATATAATTTAGCAGACCTAAGGTATATATAAGATCATATATACATGATTGTTTGCAGACCAAGGTCAAGACCTACTGGCCTTGAAGAAGCAAACTGCCATATTATGACTGCCTATGGAAAGATTCACATGGCAGGAAATTATGAATGGCTTCTAGGACCTAAATCTAGCCAACAGCCAATAAAAGGCTGAGGCTTCAGTCATACAGCCCCAAGGATCAGAATTCTGCCAACAATCTAAATGGGCTTGGAAGTGGATTTTTTCCTATTTGAGTTTCCAGATTAGAATACAACTCAGCAAAGATCTTGACTGCAGTTTTTTGAATCCCTGAGCAGAGGACCCGGTTCCCAGACTCCTGACCCAGAGAAACTGCGAGTTAACAAAGTGTGCTATTTTAAGGTACTAAATTTGCAGTGATTTGTAGTGTGGCAGCAGAAAACGAATACAATCGCTCAGCATGGACAAAAATTTAATCTGAGAATTCTCTTTTATTCCAATAAAATTAAAATCGGATCTTCAAATTTATCATGTAACTGTATTGGTCTAAGCCTGGAAGTCTTAGGCCAACCTACTTAGATCATTCTTTAGATTTTCTAAATTATTTGTACCAGCAAATCTGGTTTGTTTGTTTGTTTGACTTCATAGTCACCCAACAGGGAAGAAAACCAAGGTTAATAAGATTTTAGTTGATTCCACATTTTCTTTGGTGAAACCACATCAATTATTCCAATTCAGAGTCCCTCTTTATTGAATCTATGGTTAGTATATTACTACAAAATTTAGCATTTAATTGTTCTTAACAGTTGTATTGTTCCTCTAGCATGATTGTAGATCCTTTATTTTTCTTATAGACATTTTTATATCTCCATGGCATTTGAAACAGTATTAGGCAAAAAGGAGACACCCATTAAATGTCTGTTGGTTCACAATACCTCATAAATATGTACAATTATTAATTGTCAATTAAAAATAAAATTTAATAAAATCTAGGGACAAACTGAGGGATTCCAGTCACGCTCCTCTACAATGTTCATGGCATAAGGAATATTGGCTCAATCATGGAACTGTCTAGAACAAAGCTTTCCTTTTAGAGCATTTGCTAGGCTATCATTACACAATTACACTTCCTGCCACTACCAACTCTCCACCACTTCTCATGTCTGACGGTAAAAGTGATTAAATAATTAAGTAGACATTGTTTTGAAAAATCTGTTGGTTGACAAACATGATCTGAGTTTTCAGACTTCCTGATAACAAGTGATCTGCCCTGGATACTGAAGAATTTACTTAATATCAAAATGCCCACAGCCCACCCCTCTCACTCCCCGCTTTGCCCAGGCTATTTTGATTTGTCTCAAAAGCCCAAGACTGAGATACTTCCAGAAAAGGCTCTGGAAAAAAATTAGATCTTAAGTCAAAATTGCTTTCTGGTTTAATTCTATTTTCAGTCACTATGTAGCATAATTTATCCCCATGTCAGAAGACACATCCATTTGAATACTCAGGATATGTCTTTATGCATAAATTAAATCAGAATTTTAACATACTTGTTCCAAAAAGAATGAAATGGATAACTGTAATTGGATTATCATAAAAATGAGGAAGAAAGGAATTTCTTTCTTTTTTTGGGGGGGTGGGGTGAGGGGGTGGCTGTCTGGTACAGGGATCCAAAAATTCCCAAGAGGCATCTAAAACTACAAATTTCAAGCCTTGAGATCCTCCTGCTGGCTAGCCACCAAAAATAAATAAAGTAAAAAAAAAAAACAAAAAAAAAAACAACTGTAGACTTTGTTGTAAATAAATCAACCAAAAAAATGTCTATGATTATTGGATGCTGATAAATGTATGTTATAATTTCATTAGCCATACTTGTAGGCCAGTTACTCCTCATCCCTAAAATTCTCTAAGTGGCAAGCGGCCAGCATGTTTGGGACGATGTATCATAAAAGTTTTCCCTCAAACCTTTTGCATTTCACCTCAAATTGGAATATATGTGTCAAGATAAAGTAGCACATAGTGTCAGGTTTGGCTTTACGCCTTAAGAAAGAGCTAATTAGGCCAAAAAGATTGATAGTGATTGCTATGACTCATATGCTTGTTCATTTTCTGCATTGACTAGGAGGGGACAAAAGCCAAACATTTGTAAGAATCCAGTCATTAAAAAAAGTACTTTCTTAACCTAGAAACGAGGTGCTATTGAGATATTTTTGACCCATTCATATTTGAGGAGCAGTCTCTCTCTCTCACTCTCTCTTTTTCTCTCTGTCTCACTCTCTGTCTCTTTCTCTGTCTCTCTGTCTCTAACACACACGTGCACACACACACACACACACAATTTGAAATTTTTCTTATCTCTTGTTTACATGAACCTGTTTGAAGAATTTCAAAATTGTAAAAACATTGAACCAATCTTCCTGCCATTTTAGCCTTCAACCAGTAGCTACTTACTGCTTCCTTTCGAAAATAACTTCATTAAAACAATTGTTATCATTCAAAATCACAAAATCTAAGTGCAGAGTAACGTTAATGACCTAAATCGTTTTTTTTCCTACTTTCATTTCTTTGAACCAATCACCTTTCTTTTCCATGAAACTGCTTCAATTTCAGTTTCTCAGATGGCTTTTAAATGGATTTAGTTTATCCTGACTTGCTTCTGATAACTATTCTTTGGTCTATATTAAGAGGAAAGTATTTTAAAACAAAATTCCAAAACAGTACCCACACAACCACTTCTCTTATAAAGAGTACATTAGACAATTACTTAATGCCTTGCTCATATTTAGTGCTCAGTATTTATTTGGAGAATTAACAATAGCAAAACAAGCAAACAACAACAACAA
>NW_007726975.1:3929-8538 GCF_000696425.1 Galeopterus variegatus | reverse complement strand
TTAGTGCTCAGTATTTATTTGGAGAATTAACAATAGCAAAACAAGCAAACAACAACAACAAAAAAAACTGAAAGAATTTATCACAAGCATATCTGTCCAATAAAAAATATTAACAGGGACTGGCTGTTTAGTCCAGTTGGTTAGAGTCCTCAGTTGGTTAAAGCTTGGTGTTGTAACAGTAACGTCAAGATTTTGGATCCTCTTACAGGCCAAACATCAAAAAAAAAAAAAAAAAAAAAGAAAGAAAGAAAGAAAGAAAGAAACCAAAAAAAACACTCCAAAACAAAAATACTAACTGAAGTTTTTCAGACTGAAGGGTAATGACACCAGATAGAAACTTAGTTTTATAGAAAAAAATGAAGCATAGTAAAAAAATTCTTTTTTAAAAAAACAGATAGTTTAATGCAAATATAGTAACATAATTGTATTTGGGGGATTATAATGTATGCAGATATATAATATATGAAAATATATATTTATTTTTTAAATGTATAACAATTATACTTCAAAGAATGAGTGGGGCAGGTGGAAATATAGTGTTATATAATTCTTATCATATGATTCTTGACATAGCTTAGTGTTAATTATGTATTAATTCAAGGTACACTGTGACAAGATATGGATGCATAAGGTAAACCCTAAGTAACTACTAAAAAATAAAAGTATTTAGAAAGCAAATATGTATTTAAAAAGATATTAAAATGGCATTTGCATTAATATTACATAAAGTAAATTCCATGACAAAGATTATTCCAGAGTTGAGTGATATTTCATAATAATGGGGTCAATTAATTAAGAAGCCATAGCAATCACACATGGGTATGTATTTACTTACACAGCTTCAAAATACAAGAAGCAAAACTGACAGAAGGAAGAAATAAATCTATAATAATAGCTAGAGATTTTAACACTAATTTCTTAGTGATTTATAAAATAATTTGATCAAAAAATCAGTAAAAAGTAAGAAACTTGGATTTCACACATAAACTATTCCAGAAGAATACGGATTTAGGTTTTGTTTGTTTGTTTTTGTTTTTGTGGCTGGCCAGCCCTGGGGATCTGAACCCTTATTACAAGGCTGTGCTCTAAGAACAGAGTTAACTGGTCAGCCCTTAACTCTGATACCAAAACCTGGCCTACTTCATTTTTATAGAACAATATACACAATAATTTCACAATACATGAGATGTTCAAAAAGATAGACCATATGCTAGATCGTGTAGTAAAGATTATCACAATTTTGTATGGATCCCCTTACTGATCAGCTGCAAAAAAAAACCCCAAAAAACAAAAAAACAAAGATTATCATAATTTAAAAAATTAAAATCTTATGGCGTAGCTTCCCTAAACACAACTGAATTAAATTAACAATAAATAATAACAAAATAACTAAGAAAGTCCCAAACATTTTGAAATTAAAAACCAAATGTGTAAATAAACTATGAGAAAAAAACACAAGAAAAATTAGAAAATGTTATGTACTAATCTGAAAGATAATAGAAATACAACAAAATTTATAGGACGCAGCTAAGCAGTGCTTAGAGGAAAATTCAAAGTTTTAAATCTCATATTAGGAAAGAAGTCCTTAAACTGACAAATTTCTGTATCTTAAGCAGCTAAAGAAAGAAGAGCAAATTAAACCCAAAGTAAATAGGTCATAAGAGCAGAAATGGATAAAATAATAAGCAGGCAAACAATAAAAAAAATTAACTAGACTAAATTTTTTTTTTTTTTTTTTTTGGGAAAGGGTAATAAAATAGATAAAACTCTAGAAAGACTAAGGAAAAAAAGGAAGAAAATACACATTAGCAATATTATGAATTTAAAAAGGGGCTACATACATCGAACAAATAATGAGAGAATGTAATGACCAACTTTATACCAATCAATTTAACAACGTATATAAAGTGTAGGAATTTGTTGAAAAATTATCCTTAGGGCCGGCCCGTGGCTCACTCGGGAGAGTGTGGTGCTGATAACACCAAGGCCATGAGTTCGGATCCCATATAGGGATGGCCGGTTAGCTCACTGGGTGAGCGTGGTGCTGACAACACCAAGCCAAGGGTTAAGATCCCCTTACCGGTCATCTTTAAAAAAAAAAAAAAATTATCCTTAATAAAACTGGCAAAGAAATACACATAAAATTTGAATGATCCCTTATCCATTAAAAAAATTAAATTCGTACTAAAAAAAATAACATTTTTACAAAGAGAACTCTAAGCCAAGTTGGTTTCACTGGTGATTTTTAGCAAATATTTAGTGAAGATATAGTACCAATTTTACACAAACTATTTCAGAAAAATAGAGGAAGATAAAACATGTTCCATCTCATTTTATGAGGCCAGCATAAACCTGATACCAAAAATCTAAAAAGAGGCTGCTGGTTAGCTCACTTGGGAGAGCATGGTGCTGGTAACACCAAGGTTAAGGGTTCAGATCCCTTTACCAGCCAGTTGCAAATAAAATAAAATAAAATAAAATCTGAAAAGATATTATAAGAAAATAAAATTGCTGATCAATTCTCTCATAAACATAGACACAAAAATTCTTAATAAAATATAAGCAAAGTGAAATCAGCAACATATAAAAAGGACCAAATCATGACCAAATGGAGGTTATTCCAGGAATGCAAAGAAAGTTTAACACTTGAAAGTAAAAACAAAAAAGTAGATAAAATTATGATCTCACAAAATGTAGAAACCATTCAGCAATCGTTCATGATTGAAAAACAAAAACAAAATTTCTAAGCAAAGTGGTAATAGAAGAAAACATTCTAAATATGGTATCAGGGTTGTGCTGGCCTTATAACAACGTAAATTTACTATCTTACAGTTCTAGAAGGCAGAAGTCTATATTGGGTCTCACTGGTCTAAAATCAAGGTGTCAGAGTACTGAGTGTCTTCTTTGAGGTCTCAAGAGGATGCTCTGCTTTCTCCCCTTTTCCAGATTCTAGAGGCTGCCACATTCCTTGCCTTATGGTTTATTTCCATCTCCAAAGCCATCAACAGCCAGTCAAGTTTTTTTCTCATCAGAGCATCACTCTGATTCTGACTCTGCCTCCCTCTTCTACGTGTCAGAACCTTTGTGATTACACCATGCCAACATGGATAATCTAGGATAATCATTTAATTTTAAGGTCAGCTTATTAACAACTTAATTCTATCTGTTAACTTAGTTCCTGGGGAGTAGGACATGGACAACTTTGGGGAGCCACTATTCTGCCTACTACAACCTCTATCTCCACATACCATCAACCCATTCTCTGGATTATTTCAGAGCAAATCTCAGATATACCATCTAAGTCATAGGTATTTCTGTATGTATTATTAAAAGATAAGATTTATTTAAGAAAAAGAAAACAATCATACCTGATTAATAACAGTAATAATTTACTGTTATTATAAATACTGTAAATATAATTACTGTTATAAATAATAACAATAATTTCATTTTTTTTCTTTTTTTTTTGGCAGCTGGCCAGCACAAGGATCAAACCCTAGACTTTGGTGTTATCAGCACCACATGCCAACCAACTGAGCCAGCCAGCCCATTAATAATAATTTCTTAAGATCATCAACTGTCTGGTAATTTTTCAAATTTCCTTTATTATATAGTAATTTTTAAATATTTTGCAATTTGTTTGGAACAGAATTTGAATAAGATCTATATATGGCATTGAATAATTTTCTATTAAAAGGACAATATTTCTGAGAATTCTAAATATTGACTTAAATTATTTTAATTATACTGTTGCTTAAAAAATTATACTGTTGGTTAAATACATGCAAACATGAAATCAGATATAAATTCCGTAAATGTGTGGATCTCAAAACCAATAAAATAAAAAAATTCTTGAAACAAATCTATGAACCCAGTTTGAGAAACAGGGTCTCTGTGTCAGTCTCCGTAGTTCATTTTGAACTTAGTTGTATTATGTTCTGTGAGAGCTCTTCATAATTGCCTAAACTGTTGCTTAACTTCATTGTTTAATAGTCATTCCTCGGTACACATAAACAGGTCACCTATTTAGGTCAGTCACTTTTCCTTGGTACTGGAAACACAAAGATGAATAGGACTTGTTCAATGACTCATAGCAAACTTTTCAAACTGATTTGTATTATAAGAACAACTGGAATGTAAGCTCTGTGAAGATGAGAAGCAGCTCTTTTGCATCTCTATATTTCCCCAGAGGCTAAACACACTGTGTTTACAAAGTCGTTACTCAATCAATTGATGAGACTTGAAAGCCTATATTTTAATCACTTAGTTAGATATGATAGGCAGAACTAAAGAAGAAGAACCACACCACCATGTTTCTCTTTTCTGCTTTATCATGAAGAGAAGGTGCTGCTGTGTATGTTGGCAGTCATGGTGAGGAGAAGATCGCTTTGTGGTAGCTATAGGTATTTCAGCCACTGTGGTAATTTGAAGCCAAGCAAGTCATAAAGCTGACCTGGTTGGGTGCAGCTCCTTATCAGTCAGTATAATAGATGGATAGCTATTATGGGTCAACAGTGATGAATAGGGTTTGCTCAAAATAGAACAACACATTTAGCTCTTTGGAGACAATGAACATTTATCACTGGTGGTTAATTCTTTCATGGGTCCA
>NW_007726975.1:0-3373 GCF_000696425.1 Galeopterus variegatus | reverse complement strand
CTTCTACTAGAGCACTGGCTTTCATTGTTACATGACACCTTTCATGTAATATAGCTACAAAATTCTATATAATAACAGCTGAAAGGTATTAGACATTAATAAGCATTAATGAATTTTAAAACAATAGATTAATATATTAATTCTGAAAGTACAAAGGCCTCAGAAAGATTATACTCAGGGAGGGCAAATGAGGTTTTTTTGTTCATTTGTTTTTGGTTAGGGGAGAGTTTTAAATACATGTTGCAACTGTCTAAGAAGGTAGCCTGGAGAAGAAAGGGACTACAGGGACACTGAAACAGGAGAGCTATATTACAATTACATAAATCTGGGATGTTTATTTGTGTCCATGCTCATTCTGACTATACTACAAATCCCTTAAGGGTAGAGACCAAGTTGTGTATATCTTTGCATCCTAGCTGTGCAATTCAAAGTGTGCTGCATAGACCAACATCATCGTCATAAACTGGGAGCTTATTAGAAATACAGAACATAGGCTGTACACCAGACATACTGAATCAGAATCTGCATTTTAAAAAATCTCCAAGTGATTTGAATACGTATGAGAATTTAAGAAACACTGCTCTACAGCACTAGCATAGGCCTTAGGCACCATAAGACTCATTACATGTGTTAATTACCCTATGAAAAAAAGCTTAATAAATTGTATAGATCAGGTGTATCTGTCTGAGAGAATAAAACAGATTGAGAGAGAAGGATAAAAAACAAGCACCATTATGGATGTTGTGTTTATTTAACCCCCCATAACTATATGTCAAAGGAATGGGATAATCTAGAGTATCCACCTTCAAATTAAGATGTTTGCTGCTAGATGTACACAAAACAATTCAATGGAACATATGGAAAAATATTAGAATTTCTAATTACATTTTTATTTTTAAAAGGAACTATACTAATATTTAATATTCAGATTGGCATTGGTACCTACACTCAGTCCATATGTCAAATAGTTTATGAAATTAGTAGAAATATTCTCAGCTTATTGAAATTTTCTGCAGTTTTGTGTGCATTGTTAAGTAAGTGTAACTAAGTGGACAAATGATTTCAAAAGATTTCTGCAAAAAAAAAAAAAAAAAAAGATTTCTGCAAGAGAAATGCTGATTGAGGATAATTCAAACATAAGGAGAGGAGAACAATTATCAAAAAAAAAAAAAAAAAAAAGGCAGAGTGGGCTCTTTTAGTCCTATGCAGACTCCTTATCAATCACATTCAAGATAAAATCAGTGACAACCAAATAAAGTCTGACTTGATGTCAACCCAAAACCTCAAACTGATCAACAAGTTTATTTGAAATATATATTTTTGCCCATTTCAAGTACATAAAGGGCTTCATTATTCTTTTTTACTAAATATATTTTAAAATTATTTTTATTATTTAAAGTAAAGAACAAAACCCACTACCACTCACACTGAGCTTGCTCTGAGCATACATGACCATCTCTGCATACTAGGCTTTGTGAGACATATCTTTTAGCAGGACACCTGATATGCTGAGATCTGAGAATACATTCAGCAAATATACAATCAGCAAAAAAAGCAAAGAGCAAAACAATGCATGAAATGAGTTACATTTTATGGAATAAAAGAACCCACAATTTTTTAAAATTTAAATACACATCATTATGAAATTCAGAATACTAGGGTGAAAGAGAAGGAATGATGATATTCTAGAGAAGAAGAAAAAACAGGTCGCAGTTAAGAATCAGGATTAGAACAACTTTAGACCTCTCCACATCAACACTGGAAGTAAGGAAGCAATGGAAGAATGCCTTCACAATTCTAAAGAAAAAATATTTTTATTTTAGAATTCTATATCCAGCCAAACTATTAATTAGTACAAGGCTAAAATACAGACATTTTCAGATATACAATTTCTCAAAAAAAAAATACATACCAGAAAACTCTTTCTCAGGAAGCTATAGATATGCTTCATTAAAATACAGGCATAAACCAATGAAGAAGACAAAGATTCAAAAACAGGAGACCAAAACTAAGATAAAGGGAAGATGAAGAGAAAAGGAAATCTGGGATGAGAGCCTTATGCTAAAAGGAGAGGGCAAACACTCCTGTGTGGGGCAGGTGGGAAGATTCTGGTAGACAGTTCTGCAAAGATGAAATTGACAGACTTCCTGATGTGAGTGAGCATATTAAGACATGCAGGTAGGGCCGAGCCCGTGGCACACTTGGGAGAGTGCGGCGCTCGGAGCGCAGCGGCACTCCCGCCGCGGGTTCGGATCCTATATAGGGATGGCCGGTGCGCTCACTGGCTGAGCGCAGTGCGGGTGACACCAAGCCAATGGTTGCAATCCCCTTACCGGTCACAAAAAGGACAAAAAAAAAAAAGACATGCAGGTAAATTACAGAGGATTTGGGGTTGAATTAGTGATTAATAATATATAACATTAATTGTGTGCTTGCCATGAACAGATAATCTTCCAAGCACTTTGCATATGAGCCTTATGCAAAGGACGCATTTGCTGCACCTGTTTTAAAGATAAGAAAAAGAAGGCAAAGCTGATTAAGTAGCGAAACCCAAGGTCATACAGCTAGTAAGAAGCAACTCTGGTGCTCAAACCCAGACAATCTGATTCCAGACACTTTCTTGTAACCATTATTCCATAATGACTCCTCAAGAGCATAGAAATGTCACAAATTAAGAAAAAACAGAACAAACAGAGCATGTCTTGTGTCCTAAGGCAGAAGCCAAGGGCAGCCCTCCTCTGGCTGTATGTAGGCAAGAAACAGAGTATGCCGAGGATCCTAAGGCAGGAGCCAAGGGCAGATCCCCAGGAGCACACTGAAAACACCACTTCTACATGGGTGGCCCACCACAGTCACCGCCATAGTCACAGCTGCCACAAAAGCAGCGGATGCCACAGCAGTAGCCACAACTACCATACAGGCAGCCTTCCAGACACTCAACTACACTGACACAAAGAGAGTCACCAGCAGAGACGAGAAAAAGAAGAGGATGTCTCTCTTCTCAAAGCCCACTCCAGAGTAATAAAGGAAGCAATGACTCTACCAGATGATCAGACATCAACAAAGAGGTACTAGAAATATAAAACCCCAAGAAAATATGACACCACCAAAAGAATACAGTAATTCTCAAGTACCAAGCCCTATACAGTAGGAAAACTTTGTAATAACTGAAGAGGAATTCCAAGCAACAATCTTAAGGAAACTCACTGATGTACAAGAATACTCAGTTAGATAACAGAATGAAACAAGAAAAAAAATCCAGGATATGAAGGAGGAAATTTACAAAGAAATTAATACCTTAAAAAAGAGTGTAGCATTTTTTTTTTTTAAAAGATGACCGGTAAGGGGATCTTAACCCTTGACTTGGTGTTGT